>NC_084743.1:24339561-24639561 GCF_033978785.1 Entelurus aequoreus | reverse complement strand
ATATATATATATATATATATATATATATATATATATACACTACCGTTCAAAAGTTTGGGGTCACCCAAACAATTTTGTGGAATAGCCTTAATTTCTAAGAACAAGAATAGACTGTCGAGTTTCAGATGAAAGTTGTCTTTTTCTGGCCATTTTGAGCGTTTAATTGACCCCACAAATGTGATGCTCCAGAAACTCAATCTGCTCAAAGGAAGGTCAGTTTTGTAGCTTCTGTAACGAGCTAAACTGTTTTCAGATGTGTGAACATGATTGCACAAGGGTTTTCTAATCATCAATTAGCCTTCTGAGCCAATGAGCAAACACATTGTACCATTAGAACACTGGAGTGATAGTTGCTGGAAATGGGCCTCTATACACCTATGTAGATATTGCAACTAAAACCAGACATTTGCAGCTAGAATAGTTATTTACCACATTAGCAATGTATAGAGTGTATTTCTTTAAAGTTAAGACTAGTTTAAAGTTATCTTCATTGAAAAGTACAGTGCTTTTCCTTCAAAAATAAGGACATTTCAATGTGACCCCAAACTTTTGAACGGTAGTGTATATATATATATATATATATATATACACAGTACAGTTCAATGCATTTTCTTTATTTTCATGACTATTTACATTGTAGATTGTCTCTGAGGGTATCAAAACTATGACACCTGTGAAATGAAAACCAATTTCAGGTGACTATCTCGTGAAGCTCATCGAGAGAATGCCAAGAGTGTGCAAAACAGTAATCAGAGCAAAGGGTGGTTCTTTTGAAGAAACTAGAATATAAAATGTGTTTTCAGTTATTTCACCTTTTTTTGTTAAGTACATAACTCCACATGTGTTGCATCATAGTGTTGATGCATTCAGTGACAATCTAAAATGTAAATAGTCATGACAATAAAGAAAACCCATTGACTGAGAAAGGTGTGTCCAAACGTTTGGCCTGCACTGTATATGTATACGTATAATTGCAGTGTCAGTATATATAAAATATTGATGGAGGGTTTTGAAATTGTTTTCGAGGGCTTTGAAGGCACACTGGCTCCCACTAGCCGCATATTGGCCACCAGTTGAATAGTCCTGTCCGAGGGTGTCACAAGAGTAATATTAAACCAAAATACAGCTGCAAACAAAATTGTGTTTCCGGCCACAAGGTAAGTATACATTCATACAGTCTCCTTTTTCTGATGTCTCCACAAGGGTGTGATGGAGGAAAATGACGTACAGATCACAGTTATCAACCCCAAATCAATCACCATGGGACAGCTGTACGGCCAGTTTGACCCAGTTTCCCACGAATGGTCGGATGGCATCCTGGCGGTTAGCTACAGAAACTTTGCTTCCTCCCAGGTCAGGATGTTGAATACACTCGTTGAGTTAATTCGTAGATGCTCATTAAACTGATGTCGCAAAAGAACCTTTCTATGCAATGTTAAATGTATATTTTTTTCAATTGCAAATTGCCAGCCGTTTGACTTTGCAGGATCTACCCCCCCTTGGGTAAAACACATTTATATACTTACATTTTTTATTGGACAATCTGGGTCGGCAGCAGTGGAAAGTAATAAACTTCATGCTTTTTGTCAAATCATTACGTTACAACATGCTCGCTTACTTCCACAAGCACCAGATGGCTTCGCACCATTTGTTTTTTATTGTAACAATTCAAGATGCTGCCAGCTCGTTGAACTGGAGAGTTGAGGCGTATTATCAACTTCTTGTATGCTTTTAATTGATGCATTCATCAAACATTGTACTGTCCCTCTGACTTTTTTGCATCGGTCATTTCTAACAGTTGGTTCTCCTTAAGCTCCACGGGATACAATGATATCACCTTTATAGAACTATTTATAATTTGTCAGTCATAACTGTTGGTGGCAACGCCATTTTCAATGTTTTTTCCGATGTTTTCAGTCCCCTGACAGAAAATGGTTAATCTTTGATGGCCCAGTGGATGCAGTCTGGATCGAGAATATGAACACTGTACTGGATGACAATAAGAAGCTATGCCTGATGAGTGGTGAGATCATTCAGATGTCTCCCCAAATGAGCCTCATCTTTGAACCCATGGACCTGGAAGTGGCTTCTCCTGCTACAGTAAGAGACGTTTTCACATTCCTGCACATGCAACGGCATTGCTTTTTCAAGGGTGGATATAACTGCAACTAAACATACATTTGTGCACTTCATCACTGCAAAAGCTATCTAAATAAGTCAAAAACAGCAATAACATATCTTACACTATGGTTGGTGTATTGTTCCGCAACAAGTATTTTTCTATGAATATTATGCACACTGATGTGTGTTTTGAAGTTATTCCAGGTTTAATTTTTATGCTTTTCTCTTGTGTACAAGAACTTTGCCACGACGTCCATGAATGGCACTACCGCTGGTTGCTTTTTGTCAAAAATGTCAGCCAAAAAGTGTTTATTCCAATAAAAAAATATATATATCTAATTTGGAACAAGGCAGCTGTCAGGTTCAAACACTGATGACATCTATTAAACGAGACAAGAAGCAAAGAAATAACCAAAGACAGAATTCAATTTGGCTCAATTGAGGAGAAACGCGGCGACTGTACTCTCTGCACAGTCTTCCACCACGCCCTGACGAAAAAAGGTTTACGTCTCCTCCTTTATTTGGACACTCCCTGTTTACACAACAACATCTGCTTCCAAAGGAATGTGGGGTATGTAAACAGCTCTTGTTTTTGGTCACATTGAAAACAAAAGAAAAAGATGTCTCGGGCTTGGGCTAGTCCTGGATTCAGCTTGAGCAGGTCTTCGATGACAATAGATAACCCCCTCCCGTCTCCTCCCATCGTACACAATGGAATTTTCCAAGCCTTTGCTTGGTGCAACAAAGACAACCTCTTGTCTGTTCATTGGGAACTTATAGAACGGAAAGTTTTTTGATAATTTACATACTATTTTTCTGACAGCAGCAATTGGAAAATGTGTTATTTTCTAGGGAGCAATAAAGACCTACTTTATAGTCCCTGCTCCTCTGTTTTAATTCCTGAACAAAACAATATTAATCAATTTACATCCAATATCCAATTCTTCTTTACTGTTTGCTGGTAAGCATTAGCAGTAAACATTTAAGGGGTGCGTGTCTCAACCGCTGACCAATCGCAATAGGTGTGGCCAATAGGAGAAGAATGCAGATTTTCTACAGTAGAGGTGGACAAAAAAATGTATTCACATCCAAATCCCCATTCCTAATTAATCCCGATTCTAAATCGATTCATCATTTTTAAAAATCGTTTAAAAAAAAAAACACAACAAAAAAAAACATTTTTAATATTAAAATGTCTATCTGTGTTGTCCCTGCGATGAGGTGGCGACTTGTCCAGGTTGTACCCGGCCTTCCGCACAATTGCAGCTGGGATAGGCCCCAGAGGGACGAGCGGTAGAAAAGGGATGGATGGATGGAACCATGCAAATAGAAGGAACTTTTTTAACTTGTAACCTAATGTCTTAAAAATGATTATACCAAATAATACATATCGTGGATCAGTTTGAATCGAGAATCCATGCAGGTTAATTTTTGTCTTTGTTACGAAAGCTTTTTTTTAACACTTAATTTATGTAACTAAATTTTTATGCAGTAACTTTTTTAACAAAATTGTTTTTAAACACACAATTTGCTCACAAATATTTATTCAATGAAATTTTTAGCATTATTTGATGTGGAAAAAAATCGCAAAATTCAAACACAAAAAATTAATTGTCCAAAAAAAGCTTTTGAAATAAACACACACATTAAGAATTGTGTTGAATTGAGAATCGATTCTGAATCAAATCGTCGCCCCAGGAATCGGAATCGGATCAAATTGTTAGGTGACCATAGATTCACACCATTTATGGAGTATTGTAATACAATAAACACACTATTAAGGAGGGTTTAATATCAGACAATTTGACTGTGAGGCTCCTACGAATCGGATCGTCAAATGTTCGACTATTTGAAAGCGACCCTACATACTATATTACCCACTGGGCTCCAATATTATTTTAAAAAGCCCCAGAAATTAACAGGATTTATGTATATGGTGTATGTGTATGGGGGCACTCCTGTAGCCGTGGGGCTGAAGGTGCATACTGGGAGAAATGCCACTGCTTCCAAATAACACAAATGCTGAAAATTAATTCAGGACTACAGTAGTTTTCCTGTAACCTCTGCATTAAAAGATTATTGATACTATAATTGATTTCAGGGAAGCTACATTCATGAAGCCCCATATGAATGTGAAACGACTTTTCTCTCTGATCTAGTTTAGTCATAAAATGCATAATAAATGTGCATCATGACTTAAATGTATGAATAGTGCAGGGCCAACCACACTCATGGTTCTGCTTGGAAATTTCATCTCAAATATCTTAAAACAGCCTTCATCAGTTGCACCTTAGTAGTATTCCACATTTATCAATAACCTGCTTACAATAAACAGCTGCAGTTTTGGCAGGATGGTTTGCTTGGAAATGTGAATTTTCAGTCTGTCATCCTATGAGTATTTGATATATGTATGTGTTTTCAGATGGGACTTAAATTGCTCATGTTTATTGCAGGTGTCACGTTGTGGAATGATCTACATGGAGCCTCATATGCTTGGCTGGCATCCTCTAATGATGTCCTGGTTCAATGTTTTGCCAAGCACAGTCAGTGAAGCCCACAAGGAACTCATTAAAGGCCTTTTTGAACGTATTTTGCCGGCCTGCCTGGAGCTCATTCAGAAAGCCACCACGGTAATGTAGAAAGTCAATTTAAACAGAGATTTGGACTCATTTCATGTGTTTTGATTGCTCATTTAGACAGCGAATCTTACATTGTATTGAGTTGGGGGTCTAGCTGTATCGTTTTTTTTCTTGTTTTCAGGAGTTGTCACCAACCTCTGAAAGCAATCTCGTCAAAGCCTTGATGAACCTAATGGACTGCATGATGGATGAGTTCCATGATGCAGCAATAATGAAGCGCATGAATGACAATGACGTCTGCTCTTGGTTGGAGGTGTGTAAACAGCTGTTTAAGAAACACATGACCACATAGATAAGTAGGGGTGTCCCTATACAACTGTTTTACTTCTGATGCCGATATTGGAGCCTTATGTATCAGCACGAATCATACACTACCGTTCAAAAGTTTGGGGTCACCCAAACAATTTTGTGGAATAGCCTTCATTTCTAAGAACAAGAATAGACTGTCGAGTTTCAGATGAAAGTTCTCTTTTTCTGGCCATTTTGAGCATTTAATTGACCCCACAAATGTGATGCTCCAGAAACTCAACCTGCTCAAAGGAAGGTCAGTTTTGTAGCTTCTGTAACGAGCTAAACTGTTTTCAGATGTGTGAACATGATTGCACAAGGGTTTTCTAATCATCAACTAGCCTTCTGAGCCAATGAGCAAACACATTGTACCATTAGAACACTGGAGTGATAGTTGCTGGAAATGGGCCTCTATACACCTATGTAGATATTGCACCAAAAACCAGACATTTGCAGCTAGAATAGTCATTTACCACATTAGCAATGTATAGAGTGTATTTCTTTAAAGTTAAGACTAGTTTAAAGTTATCTTCATTGAAAAGTACAGTGCTTTTCCTTCAAAAATAAGGACATTTCAATGTGACCCCAAACTTTTGAACGGTAGTGTACATACTTGTATTATTTTGTAGTGCAGAATGTTAGAAAAGGCTTCATCAAAGGAAGTTACTCAGCACATGAAAAACACTAACCTATTTAATATTAACCATCTGAAACGGACTTATACAGTCTCTTAATTAAGTTGAAGTGGAGTGGTATTTTTTTGGCGACACCGAGTGGCCAGTAATGGTGCATTCTGGGTAGTCGGCAGTTCTGAGTTCTTACTCGGAATTTCAACGCCCTTCGAGGTAATAATTCTGACTCGAAAAGTCAGAGCTTTCTGAGCAACCCTGAGTTGGTTTCAAAGATGGCTGCTCTGGATGTAAACAATTATATACGCTTCTATAATATTCGTTAATGGCACTTCTGATTAGGTTTTGTCGCACTAAATCAGCCATGTATGATGTATTGTTGTATGTTTATATATGGTAATTAGGGCTGCAACTAACGATTAATTTGATAACCGATTAATCTGTCGATTATTACTTCGATTAATAATCGGATAAAATAGACAAACTACCTTTCTATCCTTTCCAGTATTTTATTGAAAAAAAAACAGTATACTGGCACCATACTTATTTTGATTATTGTTTTTCAGCTGTTTGTACATGTTGCAGTTTATAAATAAAGGTTTATAAAAAAAATAAAAATAAAAATTAATAACAAAATTGCCTCTGCGCATAGATCCATCGAATCAATGACCAAATTAATCGCCAACTATTTTTATAATCGATTTTAATCGATTTAATCAATTCGTTGTTGCAGCCCTAATGGTAATGTTACTTTAGTGCAGGGGTCACCAACCTTTTTGAAACCAAGAGCTACTTTTTGGGTACTGATTAATGCGAAGGGCTACCAGTTTGATACACACTTAATTAAATTGCCAGAAATAGCCAATTTGCTCAATTTACCTTTAACTCTATGTTATTAATAATTAGTGATATTTACACTTAATTGAACGGTTTAAAAGAGGAGAAAACACGAAAAAATTACAATTAAATTTTGAAACATAGTTTATCTTCAATTTCGACTCTTTAAAATGTAAAATTCAACCGGAAAAAATAAGAGAAAAACTAGCTAATTCGAATCTTTTTAAAAATTAAAAAAATAATTTATGGAACATCATTAGTAATTTTTCCTGATTAAGATTAATTTTAGAATTTTGATGACATGTTTTAAATAGGTTATAATCCAATCTGCACGTTGTTAGAATATATAACAAATTGGACCAAGCTATATTTCTAACAAAGACAAATAATTATTTCTTCTAGATTTTCCAGAACAAAATTTTTAAAAGAAATTCAAAAGACTTTGAAATAAGATTTAAATTTGATTCTACTGATTTACGAGATTTGCCAGAATAATTGTTTTGAATTTTAATCATAATACGTTTGAAGAAATATTTCACAAATATTCTTAGTCGAAAAAACAGAAGCTAAAATGAAGAATAAATTAAAATGTATTTATTATTCTTTACAATAAAAAAAATAAATTTACTTAAACATTGATTTAATTTGTCAGGAAAGAAGAGGAAGGAATTTAAAAGGTAAAAAGGTATATGTGTTTAAAAATCCTAAAATAATTTTTAAGGTTGTATTTTTTCTCTAAAATTGTCTTTCTGAAAGTTATAAGAAGCAAAGTAAAAACATTAATGAATTTATTTAAACAAGTGAAGACCAAGTCTTTAAAATATTTTCTTGGATTTTCAAATTCTATTTGAGTTTTGTCTCTCTTAGAATTAAAAATGTCAGGCAAAGCGAGACCAGCTTGCTAGTAAATAAATACAATTTTAAAAAATAGAGGCAGCTCACTGGTAAGTGCTGCTATTTGAGCTATTTTTAGAACAGGCCAGCGGGCTACTCATCTGGTCCTTACGGGCTACCTGGTGCCCGCGGGCACCGCGTTGGTGACCCCTGCTTTAGTGTAAGCTAAATTTGTCTCACGTGATTTATACCTTCTACGTTGCTGGCAATAGCGTCCGTGTTTCCTCTTTATCCACCGTGTTTGAAGCTTGCAGAAAGAGTGCATGTTTGTCTATCGGTTGTTTATATTCGGACAAGGTAAGTGCAAAAATAGCTTGAATGGATGCGGCCATCTTGATGTCCGACCTCGTAACTGGACGCTCACAACTCGGCTGGGACGTCATTACCAGCTCTAACTTCCAACTTCCGAGGCATGAAATGTTCAGTGATGCGGACGCGTTAGTTACCGGGTACTTTCTAATACGCTTCTGCCTTGGAGACTTTGTATCTGTAAGTAATATGCAACTATAATTATTTGATAGTTATAACTATTATATATTGATGGGTGTTGTGTTTCAGACTGCAATTTTGTTCAATTAAGAACACCTAATATGTATGTCTAGCTTGTGTGCTATTGTGTGCTTTGCTGTTGTGTAGCTACTAGCTCCTAGTTGTGTTTGGCCTACTATGTTTACGTTTTGTAAATTACTTAACTAAAAGAAAAGAAAAGAACAACCTAGTGTGCTTTTTGGAGGACATTTAGGTGTTAACTGGCTTTTGAACTTTGTATTGGAGATTTTAAATGCAAGCCGATACGTATTATATACTTGTTTCGGACTGATTTCAATACCGGATCAGCACACCCTCACTGACAAAAGCAACTTATGTGTTGTTTAAATCAATTATTCTCAAACTGTGGTACGCGGGCTCCATCTAGTGGTACGTCAAAAAAAAAAACTTAATTAAATACTGTAATGACGTGACTCAAGCCGTTATCAAAGGTTTATCATTATCAGCCTTCAATGGAAGTCAATTCGAATTCTGTAGGCCGTAGTCGGCCCCAAAATAAACAATTAAAGGCCTACTGAAACCCACTACTACCGACCATGCAGTCTGATAGTTTATATATCAATGATGAAATCTTAACATTGCAACACATGCCAATACGGCCGGGTTAAGTTATAAAGTGCAACTTTAAATTTCCCGTGAAACTTCCGGTTGAAAACGTCTATGAATGATGACGTATGCGCGTGACGTCAATCGTTGAAACGGAAGTATTCGGACACATTGTATCCAATACAAAAAGCTCTGTTTTCATCGCAAAATTCCACAGTATTCTGGACATTTGTGTTGGTGAATCTTTTGCAATTTGTTTAATGAACAATGAAGACTGCAAAGAAGAAAGCTGTAGGTGGGATCGGTGTATTAGCGGCTGGCTGCAGCAACACAACCAGGAGGACTTTGACTTGGATAGCAGATGCGCTCTCCGATGCTAGCCGCCGACCGCATCGATGATCGGGTGAAGTCCTTCGTCGCTCCGTCGATCGCTGGAACGCAGGTGAGCACGGGTATTGATGAGCAGATGAGGGCTGGCTGGCGTAGGTAAATAGCTAATGTTTTTAGCATAGCTCTGTGAGGTCCCGTAGCTAAGTTAGCTTCAATGGCGTCGTTAGCAACAGCATTGTTAAGCTTCGCCAGGCTGGAAAGCATTAACCGTGTATTTACAGGTCCATGGTTTAATAGTATTGTTGATTTTCTGTCTATCCTTCCAGTCAGGGGTTTATTTCTTTTGTTTCTATCTGCAGTTAAGCCCGATGCTATCACGTTAGCTCCGTAGCTAAAGTGCTTCGCCGATGTATTGTCGTGGAGATAAAAGTCACTGTGAATGTCCATTTCGCGTTCTCGACTCTCATTTTCAAGAGGATATAGTATCCTAGGTGGTTTAAAATACAAATCTGTGATCCACAATAGAAAAAGGACAAAGTGTGGAATCCAATGAGCCCTTGTACCTAAGTTACGGTCAGAGCGAAAAAAGATACGTCCTGCACTGCACTCTAGTCCTTCACTCTCACGTTCCTCATCCACAAATCTTTCATCCTCGCTCAAATTAATGTGGTAACGAATCGCTCTCGCTGCTGGTGTAAACAATGGGGAAATGTGACGAGCCTTTCAACCTGCGACGTCACGCTACTTCCGGTACAGGCAAGGCTTTTTTTATCAGCGACCAAAAGTTGCGAACTTTATCGTCGATGTTCTCTACTAAATCGTTTTAGCAAAAATATGGCAATATCGCGAAATGATCAAGTATGACACATAGAACGGATCTGCTATCCCCGTTTAAATAAAAAAAAATCATTTCAGTAGGCCTTTAAGACACAAACAGAACTAGCCAAGTGTTTTCTGAGGGGGTACTTGGTGAAAATAGTAAAAAAAAAACACTGGTTTAAATTAATTGGACACTTAAATTAATAGACATTACATCACACCAAGCCACAAAACAGATTATCTTTATTCATTTTGTACTACTCAACATTGTTAAGGTCATGAGTGTGATGGAGCCTATTTGAGCTGCTTGCGGTGAAGAACTCAACACAGAAGCGGTCGAATTTGGATCTATACTCACTTTTTCTGCCCATACAGAACTACAAAAACTTGCAGATTAACGTAGCTGTTATGTGAAACTACTAACACATTTTCCCCTTGAAATACACAACACATAATGTACACTGAAGAATCAACTGTCCTCTTTTACACACTGTCTCTGTGTGTCTAATAACAGGACACTTATTTTGGTAGATGAACCCTTTCTTCCACTCTCTGCATGAAGTGCAATTATATTTCTTTGCCATTGAATCACATCTTTAGAACACTGCTGTTATCCCCCATGGAGCCTTTCACTATAAAAATCCTGTATGTGCACCAGCTCCCATCTTTTTCATCCAGTCGTTATTACACTGTTCAATTAATCAACCTTTTAACAGCAGGGTGTGACATGGGACTAAGAATCATTTGCAAATCATACAGCAATCCCGCTGTTTTTCTTTTTTCTTTTCTCTTTCGCAACAAAGACATATCTGCTAGCTGCTGGTGTTTAGGTCTGTTTACTAATTGGAGCATGTAATACAGTAATGCTATTTTTTTTTAAACAGAAAATATATAAAAGTCAACTTTTATCGCATTATATCACTTGTTATTAAAGCCCTAATTCCAGTAGTTTCAGTCCACTGCTGTTGAATTGTTTGAGTAACGTGAAATGACAGCCCGGAGGTTCTGGGTTGGATCCCGACTTACTGTATGTCCCATGTGAGTGACTGGTTGTACCCCAGCCAGAGTAGGCTCCAACTTAGCATGGACCTGAACAGAATAAGCGATTGAAAATAAATTTATGAATAAGAAATGTGGCGTTAAAACAGTGCCAAAATATAGGAGAGTAAAACCTAATTTTGCGTGCGTGTGGACTCTGTTTACACTTGCGATGTGTCTTTCTCTTTCGCCATGTGCGCAATGTTCTACCTATTTACGTACATCCTTCTACTATCCAGGTGAGAGGCATGATTTATAATCTAGAATTGACTTTCACCAGCTCAGTGGCGATCCAGGAGCTCACCGGCTCAATATGTAATTCCAGCAGCATTAGCTAGTTAAAGGCCTACTGAAATGAATTTTTTTATTTGAACGGGAATAGCAGATCCATTCTATGTGTCATACTTGATCATTTCGCGATATTGCCATATTTTTGCTGAAAGGATTTAGTAGAGTGTGAATGTGAGTGTGAATGTTGTTTGTCTATCTGTGTTGGCCCTGCGATGAGGTGGCGACTTGTCCAGGGTGTACCCCGCCTTCCGCCCGATTGTAGCTGAGATAGGCTCCAGCGCCCCCCGCGACCCCGAAGGGAATAAGCGGTAGAAAATGGATGGATGGATGGATTTAGTAGAGAAAATCGACGATAAAGTTCGCAACTTTTGCTCGCTGATAAAAAAAGCCTTGCCTGTACCGGAAGTAGCGTGGCGTCACAGGGGGTAATATTCCTCACAATTTTCCTTTGTTTACAGTGGAGCGAGAGAGATTCGGAGCGACAAAGCGACGAATACCCCATTAATTTGAGCGAGGATGAAACATTCGTAGATGAGGAACGTTACAGTGAAGGACTAGAGAGGCAGTGATGGACGTATCTTTTTTCACTCTGACCGTAACTTAGGTACAAGCTGGCTCATTGGATTCCACACTCTCTCCTTTTTCTATTGTGGATCACGGATTTGTATTTTAAACCACCTCGGATACTATATCCTCTTGAAAATGAGAGTCGAGCACGCGAAATGGACATTTAAAGTGACTTTTATCTCCACGACAATACATTGGTGATAGCATCGTTCTCAAATGAAGATAGAAACAAAATAAATAAACCCCTGACTGGAAGGATAGACAGAAGATCAACAATACTATTAAACCATGTACATGTAACTACACGGTTAAAAATTCTCAGCCTGGTAAGGCTTAACAATGCTGTTGCTAACGACGCTAAGGCTAATTTAGCAACTTAGCAACCGGACCTCACAGAACTATGATAAAAACATTAGCGCTCCACCTACGCCAGCCAGCCCTCATCTTCCCATCAACAGCCGTGCTCACCTGCGTTCCAGCGATCGACAGCGCGACGAAGGACTTCATCCGTGGGTTTGGCGGCAAGCATCGGGTAGGCGTCTGCTAAGTAAGTAGTCCTTGTTGTGTTGCTGTAAGTATTGTACTTCGCCGCTAATACACCGATCGATCCCACCTACAGCGTTCTTCTTTGCAGCCTCCATTGTTCATTAAACAAATTGCAAAAGATTCACCAACACAGATGTCCAGAATACTATGGAATTTTGTCGAAGAAAACAAGAGGTTTTTGTATCCGCCGGTGTTGTGCCCGAAAACGCACCCCTGCCGTAGAATGCACCCCCTGACGCGGGAGCGCGCTTACGTCACTCGTCTCGAAAAGTATATCTAAACTCGGCTGTAATGACAGAAGTGGCTGAAATCGCCTCTTTTAAATCGCCTCTTTAACACCGGTCCGATGGGGTCCAACCACTTCTGTGGATTTTGTGACGTCACGCGCATAAATCATATCCAAAGGAGTTTTCTAACCGGAAGTGTGGCGGGAATTTTAAAATTGCACTTTATAAGTTAACCCGGCCGTATTGGCATGTGTTTCAATGTTAAGATTTCATCATTGATATATAAACTATCAGACTGCGTGGTCGGTAGTAGTGGGTTTCAGTAGGCCTTTAACACTGTGTGATCACGGCGCCACTAAAAATAGATCGTCGGCGTTAGCTATTACAATAACAATATGACTACTACTTTTTATTTGGTTTTTCAGGCTACGAGATGTAAATCAAGTATTGTTGCCGTTTTTTTAAAGGGCTTTATGGACGGAATAGCTTACGCCCATTATCTGAATTGTTAGCCACCTCGTACTTGCCGTATTTTACGACTTAGAGTGCATAAAACAAAGACCAAAATGTTATCTTGTCTTACATAGGGCTTCGTACATGCCGTATTTTACGACTTATAGAGTGCTAAAAAAAAGACCAAAATGTGCTCTTGTCTTACATAGGGTTTGTGAATGATAGGCAAATTCCAAAAAAAAGTGCAGTTCCCCTTTACACAAAACAAAATACATTTTACTTTGTAATTTAATGTACATTTCTTACACTACAATCTATTAAATGATGACATTACAGTTTTGATGATGTCATATGAACATGTCAATAATCGCAATCTTGAATAACACAACCTTTAACAACTCGATAACATTGAAGATGTCAGGAACTGTTGGTGTTGAACCCCAAGATGCACAGATGGCAGTCGGAGCGCGGGAAAACATGACCTGAATGTCAAAAAGGAAATACCGTATATTACCAAATAGTAGCCCGGGCGTTTATTTCACAAAATCGATTTTGGAGACAGGCGTTTAAAAGAAGCAGGCGGTTATTTGCACAAGGCTTTTATTTATTTTTGCACCAGCCTGCACCGGGCCATTATTTGGTTGCAATGGTTACTGTCCAGTATTTTTTTTCGTACAAAAAACTTTAAATGTAAAAGCTATTGTAAATATACAAACACAAAAACAAGAGATCAATATGAGGTAGGCTATCAAAAGTAAAGAGATCAACAAGGCCTCAACATGGCAGTAGTGCAACAATTGTCAAATAGAATACCAGTACTAAAAATAAATAAACTTTTTAAATAAAGCAGCCTACCGGGAAAAATAGAATTATGGTACCAAGTACTCAAGTATAAAACCCACCATCAAAACAGAACAATAATACTGTCACTTAAATAAAATAAAGGCTACAGTACTCCAAGTTTTAAATAAAGCAGCATACAGGAAAAATAAAATGATGGTACCAAGTACTCTATAAAACCATCAAAACAATAATACTGCAGCAAACGCAACCCCGGTAGCATTTTAATCTAAATTATGCAAATAACAGCCCATGGGCGGCTATTTGGACATAGGCGGTTATTAGGAAGAGGCGGTTAATTCACAAAATGGGGTCAGACCCCGGGCGGCTATTAGGACATGGGCGGTTATTTGCCCAAGGGCGTTTGTTTGGTAATATACGGTAGTGCAACTGGTAAGTTCACCTGAAGGGAAAACAGGAACCAGGAAACAGGCAACAGGAAACATCAAACAATCATCAGCCAGCTGATTGACAACAGGTGTAGCCAGGCTGGCAATCAGCGACAGGTGAGGGGAAATGATGCTCAGGGAGACAAGCAGGAAGTGGAAAAAAATAAGAGCGCTGACAGGAAATAAACACCAACTAAGGAAACATAATAAAAATGTGAATGTGACAGATGGTCACAGTACCCCTCCCCTTTAGGGACGGATTCTAGACATCACCCCAAAAAAACAAGGTTGATAAGTCACGGGAGGGTGGAGAGTGGAGTTGGCGGTGAGTTGCCAAGCCTTGCGTCCTTGCAGCAAGCGAAAAAGAGTCACGTGGCGGAGACGCGTTGAACGCCGCTGCTTCTGTCGAGGGGGGCGATCAGTGGGTAAGCTGGAGGTCACAGAGGCGACTTCAGGACAAGCACCGACGATGGGCCCGTGGGACGGCCCACTGGAGACAAAGATGACGGCGCCGTGGGACGGCCCGCTGGAGACGAGGATGGTATTTCCAGAGCTGGAACAGCAGGCGGCTGGGCCGTCGGCGTGTGCCGAGCTGGAACAGCAGGCGGCTGGGCTGTCGGTGTGTCCACAGCTGCCGTCTGCGATGGCCTCACTTGAAGAGCTGATAGCTGTGCTTCCCCTGTCGCACAGCTGACCTTAGCCCCCTCCCTCAAGGGATGGATTCCAGACGTCTCAAGAAAGGCTGAGGGAGCGGGAAGGAACTTGGGGGGTTTCGGGTCTTGCCGATTCTGGCCGCTCCCCTGGAACAGACGACAGGGACGGGAGGGAGCCGAAGAACCAGACCGTGCAGTACTCAAGTCACAGAGCTTGTCCATCAAGGAGACCAAGCGGGTATACTTCTCGTCTGCGGCTTTCTCCCAAACAGCCATATGTTGACTTCAGACAGCCCACCAAATCCCTGCGGGGTTCGTATTTGACTCGATGATTCTGTCAGGTAGCGTCGGTCAACATGACTTTTATGTCAAAAGGAAATAGTGCAACTGCTAAATGCACACAGGGAAAACAGGAAGCAGGAAACAGCCAACAGGAAACATGAAACAACCATCGAGTCCTGACTGGAGGGCAAGGCAGGCATAAATAGCAGCCAGGTGATTGACAACATGTGTGGCCAGGCTGCCAATCTGCGGCAGGTAAGGGGAAATGGCGCTCAGGGAGACAAACAGGAAGTGGAACTAAAATAAGAGCGCTGAAGGGAAATAAACACCAACTAAGGAAACATAAAAGACGTTAATGTCACAGATCGTCACAGAAGATAGCTTATCTCAACTGTTTTTCTGGATGTATGCTCCCCAGCTAATTGCAACGTTGCACTATATAAACCAACTTTGTACGATACAAAGTAGCTAATTTACTGATGCTCTGTTGTCATTGAAAGACTGTAGTGACTGATTTGTCATCTCACACAGGGTATCTTTGTCTTCTGCCTGGCGTGGTCTGTGGGTGCAAGCTGTAACGATGCAGGCCGGGTGAAATTTGATGCATTGACAAGGGAGATGCTGAAAGGTCCCCTAAGTCAGGAGACGCGGGCTTGTCATGGCCTCCTGAACACTGTGGAGGCTCCAACCAAACAACTGACTGTGCCCCTCCCCTCTGAGGGAACTATATACCAATATCGATTCATCAAAGAGGTTTGTATTCGTCCTCTTATCCCAGCAGGCACAAGACATTGAAGCAACATTAAAAAACTTGTTGAATTAGGTCTTGACATTGAGCAAGTCAAAGTTAACATTGGAACAACATGCTTTTTGACGACATTTAATCAAAGTCAGGTTGTAATGTTGATTTGACCATTGAAATGTGTTTACTTAAATCAATAACAGAGCAGCATGTCCTCATCCGGAAACAACAACAAGGCCAGAAATGTGTCCCGTGAAAAACCGTCCGACCAGAACTCTCTGATAACTAAAGTTCCTTGAGTGAATAACGTAAACTCACTTAGCGCTTTCATGGCCAGTTTACTGACAGATATAAGAACTTTACACTACTTTATATTAGAAATGTCAACAGCGTAGGATGAATGTCCCATAACACGAAAATCGAGAAAAAGAAGAAGCTTATCGACTACGGTGTCGGCACGGACTACAAAGGCGGACTTAAAATTTTCAGGACTTGTGGAGATCCCAAATACAGATCAGCAGGTACTAAAAGGTAAGAAAAGGTGATTTTGCATAATATTGCAAAACAAAACGCCAGATAATATGTCTTACCTTATACACACACCATAATAATACTTGTATGTTTAATGCGCCGACAATCCATCAAGCGGTGTGGCTTCATAGCTTACCAAAGTCGTACTAAAACATTTTGATAGATTTTTGAGCGCCGTGTGTAATGTTATATATTTTCAATGGAACATATAAAATGTTGGTGTTGTTTACTTGAGTCATATTGACTTCCATCTACTGGTCACACTTATCATTACACCATGTACCGAATAAAATTGCTTTGAGGTCTGTTAGCAAAACCAGAATTATTCTGTAAATAAGGCGCACCGGGTCATAAGGCGCACTGTCCAGTTTTGAGGGGGAAAAAAAGGATTTTAAGTATGCATTATAGTCCGGAAAATACGGTAATATGGACATTTTTTTGAGCTGTTTATTTTGTGAAGGAATGTAGTTAATCAAAGAATTGTTATTTTTAAAAAGAATATTGATTTTGAATTGAGAATTGTTTTGAATCAAAGATTGATTCTGAATCAAATTGTTAGCCCCACGTATCGAACCGAATCATGTGGTGTCCAAAAATTCACAGCCTTAGTAAATACAAACATTTGTCATACAAGCGCTGGAGAGAGAGATCCCAGCTATCTTAAGGTCAGAGCTACCTCTAAAATGGATGCTCGTCCTCCTGGGGTATCGAAACTGAAAGTCGACTTGACTTGTGTGCCGAGCAAACACACACACCTCCTTCTTCACTCTCTCTCCAGACGGGTACTTTATGACACCATTAATAATAACGTGTGAGAGTGCATATATAGATAAGAAAACAGGGTGAGCTCACCATGTGTGTTCTCTTTGAGCAGAACAAAGGCCAATTCCAAGGTGTTCTATTCTGCTTAAAGGTGGAAAATATTCCTCCAACGGAATCACGAATCGCCCACGTGCTAATCATGATGCATTGGAGAATCGATAATTTCCCCACCTTTACAATCCAGTGATAAAGATAATAAAATTTTCATTTAGAAGCCTAAACAGGCTCGAGGGACACATTACAAATATGACATCATTAAAAAGTTTATTTTGCATAATATGGGTACCTCTAATTATCACAGTTGTTGTGGCCGAGTGGTTAAGGCAATGGACTCAAAATAGCCATGTGTGTTTTACAAGGTTTAGAGACCAGGAGGTCTAATAAAAACGTGAACATTTGTACGAGTTGTATTGGAGAGATGCTAGTTTATTTCTCGTGAGCACTGGGCAAAATATAATTACCCCTCAGGGACTATCATTTATATTACGGTAAGTATAGAGCAAAGGAAAAATATTTATGTTTTCATATTCAACTGTAATTTATTACATTTCAGGGCCCAGGGAAATGGGAGCTGTGGACAGAGGAGCTTAAGGGCGCTCCCCCGCTCTCCAAGGACATGCAGTTTAACGAGATCATCGTGCCCACGGAGAACACGGTTCGCTACATGGCCTTGATGAGGCTCCTTGTCACCAACCAGAAGCCTACTATTTTCATCGGCCCCACTGGTACTGGCAAGAGTGTCTACGTTACTGTAAGTGCTTATGCTTTTGCTCACTGAAATGTTGATTGAGAGTCTCTTTTTCTTGAATTTAGTGCAGCAGGGTGCAAGCTGGATGATGATGATGATGATGATGATGATGATGGCTTCTTGAGAATGCATTGTTTCCTTTGCAGGCTTTGCCACATTGGCTAGATTGAGCTTGTTTGTAATAAAAGAGCAGCCGTCGAATGAATGTCATCACTTCAGCATGGAAACATTTTCACAATTTGTATAGATTAGAAGCTAAGCTGCAAAGTGGCTGTGAATAAATCAACTTAATTGTACATTTCCTTTGATTATTATTATCCATAGAGCATTGCATAAGTTGGTTTCCTCACATGAGTAGTGGCACATTTTAAAGGGTATCTATGATGATTTGAATTTACATTTAAAATACTTCCATATGGTCTACCCTAGATCAGTGGTTCTCAAATGGGGGTACACGTACCCCTGGGGGTACTTGAAGGTATGCCAAGGGGTACGTGAGATTTTTTTTAAATATTCTAAAAATAGCAACAATTCAAAAATCCTTTATAAATATATTTATTGAATAATACTTCAACAAAATATGAATGTAAGTTCATAAACTGAACATCAAATCAAGTAGACTATTCCATTCATTACAATGCAATATTCATTGTTGACAGCTAGATTTTTTTGTGGACACGTTCCATAAATATTGATGTTAAAGATTTCTATTTTTGTGAAGAAATGTTTAGAATTAAGTTCATGAATCCAGATGGATCTATCTATTACAATCCCCAAAGAGGGCACTTTAAGTTGATGATTACTTCTATGTGTAGAAATCTTTATTTATAATTGAATCACTTGTTTATTTTTCAACATGTTTTTAGTTATTTTTATATCTTTTTTTCCAAATAGTTCAAGAAAGACCACTACAAATGAGCAATATTTTGCACTGTTATACAATTTAATAAATCAGAAACTGATAACATAGTGCTGTATTTGACTTCTTATCTCTTTTTTTCAACCAAAAATGCTTTGCTCTGATTAGGGGGTGCTTGAATTAAAAACATTTTCACAGGGGGTACATCACTGAAAAAAGGTTGAGAACCACTGCCCTAGATAATATGTATTGAATATGCTTTGGTGTTTATTTTGCGTAAAATTTAGCTCCAGTCATTTTAATAACCCATTTTTGGAGTGTCTGCAAGATTGCAAATGACACCACGCCCCACCCTCTACAATGGTATCATAATTTATCTTTTGAAAATGTACACTGTTTAAATAGAGATCCTCCCCGTCTGGTTGAGAGATTGACTTAACGTCCAAATAGGTGCTTCGACTTCGCTGTGATGTCACGATGTAGCCTGACTGCCAAACCAACTAAAAAGAGGCATCCAAAACTGCATGCAAGCTCACCTTAAAATGCGTGAACCTTATGATTTGATGCTTTCATTGTTTAACACGGATATCCAACATTGTAATATTTACAGTATTTTTCCGTTTCGGTATTTAAGCTGCACCCACCAAATTTTAGAAAACATTTTTTTTTATGTACATTAGCCGTACTGGACTATACGACGCAGATATGTACATAATGAAATGAGATATTTGTATATGCCTTAATTGTTTCCATACGGTGTCTGTAACATGGCAGTAAAACGGCTGATCAAACAAAACAGAGGTCATCAACATGGACCCACTAGCTGCGGAAGCTAGCTCTCCAATCAGCTAAACAGACTAAATTTTTCCACTGTGACATTTTGGTTGATTTACAAAACTGAAACAATGCAAAAAGAGTACAATTGTAAGTTAATAATACTAACACAGGCACTTGAAAAAGTATTAGCGTATTCGCTCATGCTGATGATGCTCACTTGATTACTTTATGATAGCATGTACAAATATTCATGAAAACACTCCTATAGACATCACACCTAGGACGGTTTAGTAAGTATGAATTGTTTTAGTTATACTATAAGACTTACAAACGTTGCTTGGAGTGATGAATGAAGAGTCCTTTCGAGCAGAACCGGGATGGACGGTTATACTTCCGGTTCAAGGTGCGAAACAGGATGTACATTTTCAACCCGTGGCACCTGCAATGAGCGAACTCGTCCAAAAGATGGCGCCGTAGCACGAACAATAACACACTTTCTCAGTGTCTCTGAAAACTTTGTTCGTAAACAAAACATTATGGCCCTTAGCGAAGAAAAATCCATGAATTGGCCGCACCGTTTCATAAGCCGCAGGGTTCAAAGCGTAGGGAAAAAAGTAGCGACTTATAGTCGAGGAAAATACGGGATAAGTCACAAAAGACACAATTTATCTTAGGTTTCCTTTAAATTCAACTGTGCTCCTGTTAGACTGGAGAAGTAGTTACTTTGTTTTTGGATCATCACATTTAAAGTAAGTCACATTCATTCTTAATTAAGGAGGCCAAGCTCCCAAGTAGTTGTAAAAAAAGCAACTTAAATGTAAAATCCCTGTGATTATTTTTAGTAGAGATGTCCGATAATGGCTTTTTTACCGATATCCGATATTCCGATATTGTCCAACTCTTAATTACCGATACCGATATCAACCGATACCGATATATACAGTCGTGGAATTAACACATTATTATGCCTAATTTTGTTGTGATTCCCCGCTGGATGCATTAAACAATGTAACAAGGTTTTCCAAAATAAATCAACTCAAGTTATGGAAAAAAATGCCAACATGGCACTGCCATATTTATTATTGAAGTCACAAGGTGCATTATTTTTTTTAACATGCCTCAAAACAGCAGCTTGGAATTTGGGACATGCTCTCCCTGAGAGAGCATGAGGAGGTTGAGGTGGGCGGGGTGGGTTTGAGGTGGGTTTTTTTTTGTATATTGTAGTGTCCCGGAAGAGTTAGTGCTGCAAGGGGTTCTGGGTATTTGTTCTGTTGTGTTTATGTTGTGTTACGGTGCGGATGTTCTCCCGAAATGTGTTTGTCATTCTTGTTTGGTGTGGGTTCACAGTGTGGCGCATATTTGTAACAGTATTAAAGTTGTTTATACGGTCACCCTCAGTGTGACCTGTATGGCTGTTGACCAAGTATGCATGCATTAACTTGTGAATGTGAAAAGCTGTAGATATTGTGTGACTGGGTCGGCACGCAAAGGAAGTGCCTTCAAGGTTTATTGGCGCTCTGTACTTCTCCCTACGTTCGTGTACACAGCGGCGTTTTAAAAAGTCATAAATTTTACTTTTTGAAACCGATACCGATAATTATGAAACCGATACCGTTAATTTCCGATATTACATTTTAAAGCATTTATCGGCCGATAATATCTGCAGTCCGATATTATCGGACATCACCTAGTTTTTAAGATTAAGAAATTAGTTTCATGCCTTTATGTATAGAGCATTGAATAAATTGGTTTGGCAGTTAAACTTATTTTATCCGTAGTTTATTATTAAAACCAGAATGTAGGAGTACTCTTATGTTTAATGGACTATATATATGCATTGTTTTTCCTTGTGTTTTTTGCTCAGGACTTCCTACTGAACCATGTGGATAAGGAGGTGTACAACCCGTTATTTGTCAACTTTTCAGCCCAGACGACAGCTGCCCAGACTCAAAATATTATAATGTCCAAGCTAGATAAGCGGCGAAAAGGAGTCTTTGGTCCTCCAATGGGGCAGAAAATGGTAAAAAATGATCTTTCAAAGCTGTCATTTATAGTTGTAGTTATACGACACCAAAAAAACAGAACAATGACTGCTACCTTGTGGCAGGACAAGAATTTGTGAAAAAAACGTGTGCCTCATATGTTAAGCAATCTATTGTTCTTTATTAGGTAATATTTGTGGATGATGTGAATATGCCGGCAAGGGAGGTGTATGGTGCTCAACCCCCTGTGGAGCTGCTGCGCCAGTGGCTGGATCACTGGAACTGGTACGACTTGAAGGACTGTTCCATGATTAAACTGGTGGATATTCAGGTCATGTGTGCTATGGGGCCACCTGGTGAGTAGTAAATGCTATCCTAAAGTTGACACTTAAGGTTTAAGAACAGTCTTTGTTGCTATAATGCAGGAGGCATTCAATTGTATAATACATTGCAGGTAGTCAGTTTAAGTGTGTAGTTGTTCTTCACTGTTTTGTATAGCTCCTTTTGCAGAGACCATTTGATTTATGTAAACATTAGTGCAAACAGCATCAATTTAAGTTTTCATTGCTGCCTTATTGTGACTGGTTGGCTGGCCCAACGTTATTCAGCTCAGTAAAACCTTATATTTTTCATATATTTGTGCATTTTTGCAGTGGTTAAGGGTACCACAAAAACATTCTGCATCAGATGCATGTGCAAAATTACAGTTTTGTCTTGTGTTGTCCAACTTATTCCTTAGGTGGAGGACGAAACCCGGTCACACCGCGATACCTGCGCCACTTCAACATGCTTACCATTAATGATTTTGATGAGAAGACCATGTTTACGATATTTTCCAGGATTGTAGACTGGCATTTTACCATACGGTAATGCATACTTACACAACAATATCTAATAATAAAAGGTACAGAACATTTTCATTCGATCACTGAGTGCGGTGCACAACCACCACGAACCACTATCTGAACCGCAATGTCTGAACGCCCCTTAAGTAGCTGTGACTACTTTTATAGTAACTGATACGATCATATGTTACCACATGTAATTGATTGATTGATTGAAACTTTTATTAGTAGATTAAACAGTTCAGTACATATTCCATACAATTCACCACTAAATGGTAACACCCGAATAAGTTTTTCAACTTGTTTAAGTCGGGGTCCACGTAATCAATTCATGGTACAAATATATACTATCATCATAATACAGTCATCACACAAGTTAATCATCAGAGTATATACATTGAATTATTTACATTATTTAATGTATATACTCTGATGATGTAACCATAACAAACATCTCCGGCACAGCAGAAATGGCACCTGTAAAGCTCAACTCTACGGATGTTAAAATTTGCCAAACGTTTAACCATTGAAGTAAAAACATTTGGAATTGGCAAAGACTAAGGACGAAAAGTGTCCCTTCATAGAAGTGAGGGGCAAGCAGTCTGGTGAGAAGTTTATTCCAGTGCATTTATTAAATGTAGACCAAACAAAACCGAGTAGTGTGCAGAAAATTGTATATAAAGATAAAGATATATACAGTATATTTTTATATATATATATACTGTACATCCATTCATCCATCCATTTTCTACTGTTTGTCATTTTCGGGGTCGCAGTGCAGCTGGATATATATATATATATATATATATATATATATATATATATATATATATATATATATATATATATATATATATATATATATATATATTACACTACCGTTCAAAAGTTTGGGGTCACCCAAACAATTTTGTGGAATACCCTTCATTTCTAAGAACAAGAATAGACTGTCGAGTTTCAGATGAAAGTTCTCTTTTTCTGGCCAATTTGAGCGTTTAATTGACCCCACAAATGTGATGCTCCAGAAACTCAATCTGCTCAAAGGAAGGTCAGTTTTGTAGCTTCTGTAACAAGCTAAACTGTTTTCAGATGTGTGAACATGATTGCACAAGGGTTTTCTAATCATCAATTAGCCTTCTGAGCCAATGAGCAAACACATTGTACCATTAGAACACTGGAGTGATAGTTGCTGGAAATGGGCCTCTATACACCTATGTAGATATTGCACCAAAAACCAGACATTTGCTGCTAGAATATTCATTTACCACATTAGCAATGTATAGAGTGTATTTCTTTAAAGTTAAGACTAGTTTAAAGTTATCTTCATTGAAAAGTGCAGTGCTTTTCCTTCAAAAATAAGGACATTTCAATGTGACCCCAAACTTTTGAACAGTAGTGTATGTATGTGTGTATATATGTATATATATATATATATATGTATGTGTGTATATATGTATATATATATATATATGTATGTATGTATATATATATATATATATATGTATATGTGTATATATATGTATATATATATATATATATATATATATATATATATATATATATATATATATATATATATACATATATATATATATACATATATATGTATATATATACATATAAATGTATGTATGTAAATACATATGTATATATGTGTATAATGTATATATATGACATATATACTGTTTTTTTTATTGTGTGGCTATTTTGGCCATATAAAGTATATTACACTTATTATAGTACATATTATATGGCATACATTTTGTGACCAACATGGGCAAACGCGCAGCAACATACAAAACACAATACGGAGAAAATATAACTCATTACTGTAACTATAATATGATTTAAAAAAAGTGGAATAAATACAATCACCCGACTGTCTTCAGGGCGTCCCGCTCATGTATTTGTCTATCCCTTTCAGTACTGGCAGCACTGTTAGGGCTTAATCATAGATGTAAATACGTAGATGTCACCTTCAGGCTCGTTAACACGATCGCCATCTTGAGCAGGAGTTTCGTCACCGATCAGACCAATGTGCATCTGACTGGCACAAAATCTCAGTTGGACTAATGTAGTAAATAGACACGGCTTGCCCCTGCTCAAGATGGCAGGTACGTTGACGCATCGTTCCAAGGGACAGCTGGTATTCATATCTATGGGGCTTACTTCCTAGTTGCATGCTAAGTTCCAGTGTCATCGTACTTCCGTTGTGTTCGTATTTCTTATTACAAAAATAATACATAATCTACTACGGGTGTTTTAGAATAGTGGTCTATTCGACGATTCCATTCGAAGTATAGTAGACAGATTGGACTATCAATCCCCCTCCGCCTTTCCTTCCATTGGAGAGAGGAGAGTTAAGTACCCGAAGCTACCCCGCTTGTGTTGGGAGGTTGCTCCTGAATGGGGAATGCGGGCCTCCGTGCCGCCGGAAGACCAGAGCACGACTTACACCCTGTGCCCCCAGTGAGATCCGTGGACCTAAACTATGCAATCTGTGCCATGTTTATCGTGCCATGTTTATTATTAGGTGGAAAAAGTCGCAAAAGTCCTAATGTCTTAAAAAGAGTGTGATCTGACCATCAACCTCGCAGTTGAATCGTTGGTCATTGAACCTCCCTTCTCTTTCCATCGGAGGCCCTGGTGGGACTCGTAAGAAATTTCCTTCACAATACCTATGAGAGACAAGAAGACAAAATGTGTTTTTTTTTTTCATTCTTACTTGTAAAAATGGGCTCGTCCTAGGTGGCGAGCAATGCAGCTAATGAGAGCAATCCATTCTGCCTCTAAATCACTTTAAAAGTGCTTTCAAAAACCACCCACGATACTTCATTTACGTTCCGTAACCTTTATAATAACCAAGCTGTATCAATATTGTTATTCTAAGAGCGAACACTGTGGAACTCTTTTTCTAGTGTACTAAAACATCGGCATGCTACGGTATTAGCCGGTGAGGGATAAGCGAGCTTCCTTTCCAGCACCCGAATTGTGTCTAACTGACTGAATAACATGAACAATCATATTAAAGGATCTGTATTAGCCCACCTTTCATGTTTTGTTCGTACACAGCTAGCTCGACAGCGTATGTAGCTGTAATAACACTCATAACATGCTGCGTGTATCATGATCGATACTATAATTACTTACTCGATGGACAGTTGTGCATTTGGTCCAGCTGGCCGGGGACGTTTTTTTCCGGTTTATTTTTGGTAAGCACTCTATTTATATTAAAATAGCTTGGCTCCAGCGTCAAAGTCACACTGACTTCACTATCTCGGCTTCCGTCTGCTCCAAGGTTTCACTCTTTCTTTGTGCTCACTTCTAGAAGCAGATCTTCATTCTCTGTATAATCAGGTTAAAAAAGATAAGGTTGTAAATCCTCATTTGTCCAAAAATAATCGTCTTTGTTATCTGTTACCAAGTCTACCATGATTAGAAAACACTCGCGTTTGTATCTGGAAGTAGAAACACGCGCTTGTTGCCGAAAGTCGGAAGTGCGCTGCTATAGAAACGGAAATAAATGCGCTGAGGAAATTAGTTCCTGTAATGCAATAAATGACTATAATCCGTTAAATATAATACATATTACTTATTGTTATGAACGTGTCTGTTACTATATTATACACTACCGTTCAAAAGTTTGGGGTCACATTGAAATGTCCTTATTTTTGAAGGAAAAGCACTGTACTTTTCAATGAAGATAACTTTAAACTAGTATTAACTTTAAAGAAATACACTCTATACATTGCTAATGTGGTAAATGACTATTCTAGCTGCAAATGTCTGGTTTTTGGTGCAATATCTACATAGGTGTATAGAGGCCCATTTCCAGCAACTATCACTCCAGTGTTCTAATGGTACAATGTGTTTGCTCATTGGCTCAGAAGGCTAATTGATGATTAGAAAACCCTTGTGCAATCATGTTCACACATCTGAAAACAATTTAGCTCGTTACAGAAGCTACAAAACTGACCTTCCTTTGAGCAGATTGAGTTTCTGGAGCATCACATTTGTGGGGTCAATTAAACGCTCAAAATGGCCAGAAAAAGAGAACTTTCATCTGAAACCCGACAGTCTATTCTTGTTCTTAGAAATGAAGGCTATTCCACAAAATTGTTTGGGTGACCCCAAACTTTTGAACGGTAGTGTATATATACTTGCAGTTTGTATATAAAATGTTGATGGACGGTTTTAAGGTTGTTTTGGTAGAGCTTTGAAGGCTACAACATTGATTCCAATTAGCCACATCTTCCAAGCGTTTTTTTAAAATCATCTATAAAATCCTAAAAAAAAGACGTGTTCTTGTCTTTTATAATGATTGTGAAAATAAAAAAAAAAAAAAACTTGCACTTCCCTTTCAAAAGCTCTGCTCTCAATCATTACTGAAATACCTCAGCCAAAGACAGTCCGAGAAATTAAACATGTATTGTAATCCTCACTGATGAGGTTTTTTTTCCCATGAAGACAAAGTTCATGCTAATCAAACATTGGTTTTTAACAACTTGAACATTTCCTTGTAAGCTGTCACCATTGGATCATTGAAATTAGACAATAATTCCACAATTTGTCCTGCAGGTTTTCTTTCCCAAAGCCATTTGCGACTCTGACGGCTCAGATTGTTATTGGGACCATGTCTGTGTATAAGGAAGCTACCAAAAATCTCCTACCCACCCCTCAAAAGTCCCATTACTTATTCAACCTTCGTGACATCTCCCGTGTCATCCAGGGCATCTGCCTGTCACGTCCAGAAACCGCAGAGGAACTGAACGTGGTCAAACGACTCTGGGTGCACGAGGTAGAGTTTTACAAAAATGTATAAGTAAAAAAACTTGGTAAATCTCTCTCTCTCTTACCTTTGTTGCCATGTTGTCCCTCAGGTCTTGAGGGTATACTATGATCGTCTTGTCCAAGACTCAGACCGGGCATGGCTTGTGAGCTATTTGCATGAGGTCTTTAAAGACCACATGAAGGCAGACTTTAATGAGGTGTTCAAGATTCTAGACCAGGACCAGGATGGCAAGGTCACCGAAGATGACCTACGGAGCCTGATGTTCTGCGACTTCCATGACCCCAAGGGTGACGACCGCAGCTACCGGGAGGTGCTAGAGCTAGACCAGCTGCGACAAGTGGTAGAGTCACACCTGGACGAGTATAACACCATCAGCAAAACACCAATGAATCTGGTGCTCTTCCGCTTTGCAATTGAGCACGTGTCCCGCATTTCCCGCATCCTCAAGCAGCCAAGTGGACACGCCTTATTGGTAGGTGTGGGCGGAAGCGGGCGTCAGTCCCTAACTCGGTTGGCTGCCCACATGGCCGAGGCAGAGCTTTTCCAAGTGGAGATCTCCAAGACCTACGGGATGACCGAATGGCATGATGACCTGAAACTGATCATGACCAGGTCCACGTCCGGCGAAGCTCACGGTGTTTTCCTCTTCACGGACACGCAAATCAAAACGGAGTCATTCCTGGAAGACATTGGGAACGTGCTTAACACCGGTGAGGTAAGTGTCAGGTGATTTTATAAATTGTCTTGCTTAAAGGCCTACTGAAACCCACTACTACCGACCACGCAGTCTGATAGTTTATATATCAATGATGAAATCTTAACATTGCAACACATGCCAATACGGCCGGGTTAACTTATAAAGTGCAATTTTAAATTTCCCGGGAAATATCCGGCTGAAACGTCTCGGTATGATAACGTATGCGCGTGACGTAGTCAGTTAAACGGAAGTATTGGTACCCCGTAGAATCCTATACAAAAAGCTCTGTTTTCATTTCATAATTCCACAGTATTCTGGACATCTGTGTTGGTGAATCTTTTGCAATTTGTTTAATGAACAATGAAGGCTGCAAAGAAGAAAGTTGTAGGTGGGATCGGGGTATTAGCATCGGACTACAGCAACACAACCAGAGGACTTTGTTGGAGAGCAGACGCGCTAGCCGGCGACCTCACCTTGACTTCCTTCGTCTCCGGGCCGCCAACCGCATCTGTGATCGGGTGAAGTCCTTCGTCGCACCGTCGATCGCTGGGACGCAGGTGAGCACGGGTGTTGATGAGCAGATGAGGGCTGGCTGGCGTAGGTGGAGAGCTAATGTTTTTAGCATAGCTCTGTGAGGTCCGGTTGCTAAGTTAGCTTCAATGGCGTCGTTAGCACAGCATTGTTAACCTTCGCCAGGCTGGAAAGCATTAACCGTGTAGTTACATGTCCACGGTTTAATAGTATTGTTGATTTTCTATCTATCCTTCCAGTCAGGGGTTTATTTTTTTTGTTTCTATATGCAGTTAAAGCACGATGCTATCACGTTAGCTCATAGCTAAAGTGTTTCACCGATGTATTGTCGTGGAGATAAGTCACTGTGAATGTCCATTTCGCGTTCTCGACTCTCATTTTCAAGAGGATACAGTATCAGAGGTGGTTTAAAATACAAATCCGTGATCCACAATAGAAAAAGGGGAGAGTGTGGAATCCAATGAGCCAGCTTGTACCGAAGTTACAGTCAGAGAGAAAAAAGATATGTCTTGAACTGCACTCTAACGTTCCTCATCCACAAATCTTTCCTCCTCGCTCAAATTAATGGGGAAATCGTCGCTTTCTCGGTCCGAATCGCTCTTACTTCTGGCCGCCATCACTGTAAACAATAGGGAACTTTGCGGAAATGTTCAGCTGACTACGTCACGCTCCTTCCGGTAGGGGCAAGGCTTTTTTTTGTCAGATACCAAAAGTTGCGATCTTTATCGTTGTTGTTCTATACCAAATCCTTTCAGCAAAAATATGGCAATATCGCGAAATGGTCAAGTATGACACATAAAATAGATCTGCTATCCTCGTTTAAATAAAAAAAAATCATTTCAGTAGGCCTTTAATGCTGTGTTTTTCAACCACTGTGCACTAGTGTGCCGTGAGATACAGTCTGGTGTGCCGTGGGAGATTATCTAATGTCACCTATTTGGGTAAAAAATATTTTTTGCAAACCAGTAATTATAGTCTGCAATAGATGTGTTGTTGTTGAGTGTCGGTGCTGTCTAGAGCTTGGCAGACTAACCGTGTAATACTCTTCCGTATCAGTAGGTGGCAGCAGGTAGCTAATTGCTTTGTAGATGTCGGAAGCAGCGGGAGGCAGTGTGTAGGTACAAAGGTGTCTAATGCTTAAACCAAAAATAAACAAAAGGTGAGTGCCCCTAAGAAAAGGCATTGAAGCTTAGGGAAGGCTATGCAGAACAAAACTAAAACTGAACTGGCTGCAAAGTAAACAAAAACAGAATGCTGGACAACAGCAAAGACTTACTGTGGAGCAAAGACGGCGTCCACAATGTACATCCAAACATGACATAACAATCAACAATGTCCCCACAAAGAAGGATAAAAACAACTGAAATATTCTTGATTGCTAAAACAAAGTAGATGCGGGAATTATCGCTCTTAAAGGAAGACATGAAACTGCTACAGGAAAATACCAAAAAAAGAGAAAAAGCCACCAAAATAGGAGCGCAAGACAAGAAGTAAAACACTACACACAGGAAAACAGCAAACAACTCAAAATAAGTCACGGCGTGATGTGACAGGTCGTGACAGTACACCTACTTTGAGACAAGAGCTTTTTTGATGCATGGTTGGTTATGGTTTAAAGTCATATCCAACAATGCGACAACGACTTTTTTACTGTCAACTGAGTTTCGTTTTTTAATGATTTCTGCCGGGGGTGTCCGGATTTTTTCAACGCAAAAAATGTGTCCAAAAAGGTTGAAAAACACTGTCTTAATGAATGTGTGGAGATTAAGGGTGGAATGTGAGTGTTGCAAACCATTATGTACAGAACATACAGTAGGAAGGGAATTCGTCACGGTTTATCTGACACATGAAACGTGACGACTTGCGGGGTGTACTATCCACTTTAGCTGCCGGATGGCAGTAGAGTGTTGACTATATTAAAATGTGTCAGTTTTGTGGCAATTCCAACTTTGACAACAGTGTCGGTTGCTATGTAGAGTGGCACTTTCTATCATTTTCAGCAGACTGCACTGCAAAATGATTAACCCCCTTCTTTCTCTCATGCGAGATCCACCTTCCTTTTGTTTTAAGATTCATTTTGACCTATAAAATCTTTAAATAGTAAATAGTGGTAGCACACACCAACATTTAACACAGCAAAACATGCATAGGTCAAGGAATAGTCCATTTTAGGTAAACAAGGTAATATTATTGTAAAATACATGCTAGGATTACATGGATAAAGTTGTGTGTTTACAAAAATATTTTTTTTACTCTGATGCCACTATGGCAGGGGTATCTAACCAGCTGATTTAAGTAACTCAAAAAGTTGTTAAATAATATTTGCTTAAACTCTCAGTATTTGATAACTGTTCAATTCAGACACGTTTAGTCAAGAATTACCACAAAATCGCAGTAAGACAATGACCGCTCTGTTTGAGTGTGGTTCTGCTTTCTTAATAAAGCATTGTTTTAGAGTAGCCCGACATATTTACAAAATAGCTTGAATAGTGTATAAAACAAACTGTACTGGAAATAAATGCATACTGGAGTACAACATGCTGATAAACAATATTTATAGTGTTGATATTTTAATACAAAATGTGAGTTGTTAATCCTCTGGCAAAACAAGCTTATTTCTTTTGTATGGCTTGAAATAAGCTATAAAGGTAAACGTTACAAAAATGAGTAGCTCGCTGACATTTTTATTTTGTAAAAGTAGCTCACCGAAGAAAAAATGTTGGAGACCCCTGGACTACATAGTATTAAAGAAACTACACTACCGTTCAAAAGTTTGGGGTCACATTGAAATGTCCTTATTTTTGAAGGAAAAGCACTGTACTTTTCAATGAAGATAACTTTAAACTAGTCTTAACTTTAAAGAAACACACTATATACATTGCTAATGTGGTAAATGACTATTCTAGCTGTAAATGTTTGGTTTTTGGTGCAATATCTACATAGGTATATAGAGGCCCATTTCCAGCAACTATCACTCCAGTGTTTTAATTAGGGGTGGGGGAAAAAATCGATTCGAATTCGAATCGCGATTCTGACGTTGTGCGATTCAGAATCGAATCTCGTTTTTAAAAAAATCGATTTTTTTTTTTTTTTTTTTAAATTAATCAATCCAACAAAACAATACACAGCAATACCATAACAATGCAATCCCTCATTGACATTATCATTAGACATTAAAATAAAAAAGAACAATAGTGTCAGAGTGGCTTACACTTGCATCGCATCTCATAAACTTGACAACACACTGTGTGCAATATTTTCAGAAAGATAAAATAAGTCATATTTTTGGTTCATTTAATAGTTAAAACAAATGTAAATTATTGCAAACAGTTGATAAAACATTGTCCTTTACAATTATAAAAGCTTTTTACAAAAATCTACTACTCTGCTTGCATGTCAGCAGACTGGGGTAGATCCTGCTGAAATCTATGTATTGAATGAATAGACAATCCTTTTGAATCTTGGCAAAAATCTTAGCCACACGATTATCAAATGTAATAGGAAAATTAATTCCTACTGACCAAACTGGCTTCATGGAAGGTCGACAATCTTCAGACAATACAAGGAAATTGTTGAATGTTATTTACTATGCTAGAAGTCTCCCTTATCCCACAGCAGTAGAAGGCATTCCACCGCATAAACTGCTCATTTATGTTTTGCACATTACGTAAATTTGGATTTGGAGATAATTTTATACAATGGATTAAGATGCTTTATACCAGGGGTCACCAACCTTTTTGAAACCAAGGGCTACTTCTTGGGTACTGATTAATGCGAAGGGCTACCAGTTAAGTTAGATACACACTTAAATAAATTGCCAGAAATAGCCAATTTGCTCAATTTACCTTTAACTCTGTTATTATTAATAATGAATGATATTTATATTTGTGGAAACACTGATCATCTTAATGATTTCTCACAATAAATATATATAGAAACAGATAAATATCAATATGCAACACTTTATTTTTATATTTTCTCTAAGTGCACATTTTTTAAATTGAACATTTTCAAATGATCACTTCTAAGACAGTCTTGTGAAATCACAATATCCCATTTTAACTAGCTAGCCACTAACATTTTTTAACAAATCATGAATTACTTTGCACCATGTTTGTACAAATAATAACTCATGTAAAATACAAAAGTAAACTCTCAAATTTTTAAATCATGTCACACTTTGAACTGGACACCAAATCTGTTATCTGTTTCTTTGTCAGTTAGTGGGAAGCCTGGCATTGCATGCTGTTAACTAGTGTGTTGTACTCTGGTGTGTAACTTGACACTGCAACTCTGAGTGAGTTGCAGATGTGCGTCAGTGAGGCGTGTTCTGTGTTTGTTCTTGATGAAGTTCATGTCAGAAAAGGCTGATTCACAAAGATAAGATTTTTCCTCATTGTTTGCGGAACCTTCTTAATCTTTTGGACATATTTTCACAGCAATCTGGCCTTAAGCTTAATTATGATAAATGTAAAATGTTAAGGATCGGAAATCTAAAGGGAACGTCCTTTCGAATGGAATGCAAAGTGCCTGTTTTGTGGACAGATGGACCAGTTAACATACTTGGTGTTGTTGTCCCAGAAAATCTGGAAGATCTAGGCTCAGTAAATTATGATAATCGACTAAGAAAGCTGGACAAAATTATGCAATTATGGAAAGGGAAATCCCTAACCTTGTATGGTGAAATGTCTATTGCCAACTCGTTAATTATTCCTCAATTTATTTATTTGTTTTTGTCATTACCAGCTCCATCACAAAACTTTTTTAAGATTTATGAGCGGAGGGTCTTCGATTTTGTCTGGAACGGCAAACCAGAAAAGATTAAAAGAAAGGTTTTGTACAAAGAGTATGAATATGGGGGCCTGAAACTTCTCAACCTTGAAGCTATGTGTCTGTCTTTAAAAGCATCAATTGTTCCAAAGATGTATTTAAACATTGAGTGGTACACAAATGTCCTGTTGGACAAAAAACATGTACTGTATCAAAAGAAATCGTATCCTTTTTTACAAGTGATCCCCTCCCAGAGAGTCTGCTGGGAAACATGGCGGGGTTCATAAAGGAAACAATCCACTCATAGTGGTGTTTTCAATTTTATGTGCCAGAAAAAAGAGATGATATTTTGCAGCAATTAATATGGATGAACTCTAATATTGTAATAGATGGAAAGCCTTTCTTTTGGAAAAATATGTTTGAAAGAGGAATCATTTTTGTCAATGATATTATCAATGAGAATGGTAAAATTATGAAGTATGATGAATTTAGAATTTATGCTTGCTCAAGCTTTTCATTTTATCAACTAACTGGAGTAATTGGGAAAAGATGGAAACAAATAATTAATTATGGAACTACTAAATTATTAGTTTGTAAACCTCTAATAAGAAATTCTAGTTGGCAAAAAGGAACTAAAATAAATAGAAAAATATATAATTTTTATTTAACAAAGAAATCTTTGAAGGCTGCCTCATACAACACAAATGGAAAATGGGAGGACTTTTTTGACTGCCCGTTGCCATGGGATGCCATATTCAAACTAATCTATAAAACCACTATCGATGTGCAAAATCGTTATTTTCAAATTAAAATTATTTATAACTTCTTAACCACAGGGAAAATGTTAAAATTATGGAATATGACAGAGTCAGATGATTGCCGATTTTGTTGTCAGGAGCCTGAATCCACCCTGCATTTGTTTTGGTATTGTCATATTGTGTCTTTGTTTTGGGTGGAAGTTGAAAAAATGTGTTTAAGGATTGGTTTGTTTATGAAGCTTAATGTGGTTTCTGTTATTTTAGGAGAGTTCATTGACAATCATGATTTAGTCAATTTAATTATAGTACTCGGTAAAAGGTTTATTTTTAAGGCCAAAAACAGATATTCACTTAGTATTACTTTCTTTAAAACATTTATTCAGTATTTTCTAACTTTAGAAAGTTACATGGTTGAAAACGATAATGATGCCATAGTATTACTTTCTTTAAAACATTTATTCAGTATTTTCTAACTTTAGAAAGTTACATGGTTGAAAACGATAATGATGCCAAAAAACATTTAAAAAAAGATGAGAAGTCCTCAAAGGCTTATTTTGAAAGTATAATTATGTTTATAGATTATATGATATCTGTTGTTGTGTTCCCTAATTTGAGTGACCTGGACATAATCTGGACTGTACATAAATGCTTATTTTGAAAATGTAATTTTGTTTATAAATTATATGCAATCTGTTGTGTTCCCTAATTTTTTTCTGTGTACATGAATGAAGGTGTGTGTTGCTGAGTCCGACTTGGACATTATCTGGACTGGGCCTGGTTTAAAAAACCCTTTAAACAAATCTAATTTCATTGACAACCTGGTCTGTTGAAGATAAGGCCCTTTTTTTAAAAATAAAATAAGATAAATAAATAAAAAACATTTTCTTGGATAAAAAAGAAAGTAAAACAATATAAAAATAATTACATAAAAAATAGTAATTAATGAAAATGTTAGTGGACCAGCAGCCTATACAATCATGTGTGCTTCAGGGACTGTGTCCCTTGCAGATGTGTTGTCTATGTTGTGGGAACCAGAATATTGGTAGCAGACAGAAATAACCCCTTTTGTGTGAGTGGGTGTGGATGAGTGTGCATGGGGGAGGTTGTTTGGGTTGATGCACTGATTGAAAGTGTATCTTGTGTTTTTTCTATGTAGATTTAATTAAAAAAAAAAAAAAAAAAAAAAAATATTTTTTATTTTTTTTATTTTTATTTTTAATTTTTTTAGAACAGGCCCGCGGGCGACTCATCTGGTCTTTACGGGCGACCTGGTGCCCGCGGGCACCGCGTTGGTGACCCCTGCTTTATACAAGGCCCATGGCATCAGTCAAAACCAATAATCATATTTCAGAACCTTTTTTGTTAAAAGAGGAGTAAAACAGGGATGTCCTGCATCTGGATTATTATTTAATTTGGTTATTGAACCCTTAGCTGCAAAAATAAGAAGTGAAAATAATATTCATGGTATAAATATTGGCTCTCAGTATAATAAGCTATCGATGTATTGTGACGACATAATTTTTTTACCTGTCACATGTTAACTCCTGTCTTCTTTATATCAATAATGTCATCACAGCCCTCTGAGACACTTGTGATTTAGGGCTGTATAAATAAACATTGATTGATTGATTGATCACTGAATATGGCTGTTTATCAGGGTATAAAGTTAATTGGGACAAATGTGACATATTACCACTTAATAAACACTGCAAGAAATTACAAGTTCAGAACTCCAAAAGTAAATTGTATTGCATTATTATGGTATTGTTGTGTATTGTTTTCAAAAAAAAAAAAAAAATCGTTTTTGAATCGAGAATCGTTTTGAATTGAAAAAAAAATCGATTTTGAATCGAATCGTGACCCCTAGAATCGATTTTGAATCGAATCGTGGGACACCCAAAGATTCCCAGCCCTAGTTCTAATGGTACAATGTGTTTGCTCATTGGCTCAGAAGGCTAATTGATGATTAGAAAACCCTTGTGCAATCATGTTCACACATCTGAAAACAGTTTAGCTCGTTGCAGAAGCTACAAAACTGACCTTCCTTTGAGCAGATTGAGTTTCTGGAGCATCACGTTTGTGGGGTCAATTAAACGCTCAAAATGGCCAGAAAAAGAGAACTTTCATCTGAAACTCGACAGTCTATTCTTGTTCTTAGAAATGAAGGCTATTCCACAAAGTTGTTTGGGTGACCCCAAACTTTTGAACGGTAGTGTATATACCCCTCGCTCCCAGAGTTACAAATCATCATTTGCCATGAACCAGGAAGTATCGTACCAACTAATGAACACATGAAGTACCAAACACACATATATTGTGCATCAAAATCCCTTTTTGTTAATAATTCAGCAATGACGGAAGTCTGGCCTTAAAGGGGAACTGCAGTTGTTTTAAATTATGCTTATTATCCACATTCCCTATGTGAGACAAGAGCACATATATGTATTTCTCTTTTTTATGCATTCTAAATAAAAAAATAAATGCTAGCATTTAGTGACTAACAATGCAGCTAGTTCTACAAAGTCCTCTAAAAAACATCCAAAAACCTCTATCAATGTTTTATTTACATGCTGTAAATTATGTGTGACGTAGTAACAGGCACATTCATAATAACATATAATATTTACATATTTTTGTCATTTTAAGCATTGCCGAAGCGTTTATTTTTCCGCCGCATTAATTTCACAGACGCATCACAACGTTTGCTATTTTCTTCAACAATAACAACTATTACTAAACATGGCAGACGACTACTTGAGACAAATGACGATCCAGAATTGATATTTTTATATGGATGATGAGCTACACATTTTAGAAGCTGAGTAATAAGCAGAACCAACTCTGGGTAGAGCGCCCGTGTCAGAAACCTGAGGGTTGCAGGTTCGCTCCCTACCTCTTACCATGCCGTTGTGTCCTTGGGCAGGACACTTCACCCTTTCCCCCGGTGCCGCTCACACCGGTGAATGAATGTTGAATGAATGATAGGTGGTGGTCGGAGGGGCCGTAGGCGCAAATTGGCAGCCACGCTTCCGTCAGTCTACCCCAGGGCAGCTGTGGCTACGAAAGTAGCTTACCACCACCAGGTGTGAATGAATGATGGGTTTTTAACATGTAAAGCGACTTTGGGTACTTAGAAAAGCGCTATATAAATCCCAGGTATTATTATTATTATTATTATTATTATTATTAGTGAAACACTATCATGTAGCAGTATTGTTAGTGCTAAACAAGAAGTACAAACTACAAACATAATAAAACAATCAATTACTGTACAATGTCTGCTCTCATTTTCATTTTTTCATTTATTTATTTATTTCAGGCAATGACATAAAAAAATAGTAATAAAAAAAAGTACAACGTTGACAACACATAATATAAATTAATATTAATTAGTATGTAATGCATGATTGTCCAGTTTTCCCTGAAAGGGAGTGGGAAGAAGATAACTTAAATGTCTGCTCTCAGTGGGATGCCGACTGATGGGATGTGTATATCTTTCAGCACAAGACTTGTGTTCCTCATTTAGATAATTAATTAAGTTAAAGTTAAAGTACCAATGATTGTTACACACACACTAGGTGTGGCGAAATTATTCTCTGCATTTGACCCATCACCCTTGATCACCCCCTGGGAGGTGAGGGGAGCAGTGGGCAACATCGGTGGCCGACCCCGGGAATAATTTTTGATGATTTAACCCGCAATTCCAACCCTTGATGCTGAGTGCCAAGCAGGGAGGTAATGGGTCCCATTTTTAAAGTCTTTGGTATGACTCGGCCGGGGTTTGACCTCACAACCTACCGATCTCAGGGCGGACACGCTAACCAATTTATCTTAATCCTCACTCTGGGCGCAAACAAGCATATTGTCGCGTCTTCATAGCGATGTCGTTGGGGTTTAAATTAGTTAATCAAATTCTCGGTTTATGTCCACAACCTTCTACTGTCCAGGTGCGAGGCATAATTTCTAAACTAGCACAGACTTTTACCAACTCAGAGCAGCAGCAGCAGCTCAGCATGTCAATATAGCTGCATAAGCCAGTTAGCGCTTTGTGATTACTGCGCTGCTTAAAGCAGTTCCTCTGCGTTAACTCTTCAATAACAATATCGCTAATACTTGGTTATTATTTAGGTCACGGCATGTAAATAGAGTATTGTTGGCTGTGGAGGGGGGTGTGGCCTGTGGACCTGCAGCGAAGCGGGGTGTGCCAGGACCGGCTTCGAGATCAGCGACGGGTGCGTAGATGGCTCACCTGGGCCTGGTTATCTAATCACCTGTCGCTCTGTTAAAAGGCAGCAGCCAGGAGGAGAGAGGAGGTGGAGCGAGAGCCTGAGAGAGACGCAGAACAATTGCTGGAAAGCGAGAGACACTTTATTGCAAAATAAAAGAGTGTTGTAATCCTGAGACTGGACTCTCATGTTGATGCTTAGTGGTCTGGAGGACCCACGGGAGAGAAACCTCCACATTGGCATTTCTTTGGATGTTTTTAGAGGGCTTTACAGGCGGAAAAGATGACTACCATTGGCTACATTGTTAGCCACATTTTGCTTGATATTTTTGCGATTTACAATACACAAAAAAGACGTGTGTTCTTGTCTCGCATCGTGATTGTGAAATTCCAACAAACATGCAGTTCCCCTTAAATTGAGCAACATTGTTACTGCAGATATCCTTACTGTACTCATGTGTGATAAAAACATGTTTTTACACCATTACACAAATCAATTACTTCTGTTTTGTTCGTTTTTTTAGGTGCCTAACCTCTTTGCAGTTGACGAGAAACAAGAAGTCATTGAAAAGATGCGAGTGTTGGACCGTCAACGTGAGCGTGATAAGCAGACAGATGGCAGCAACTTGGCTCTCTTCAACATGTTTGTTGAGCGCTGTCGTTCACAGATGCACGTAGTGTTGGCCATGAGTCCCATCGGCGATGCTTTTAGGAACCGCTTGAGGCGGTTCCCTGCTCTCATCAACTGTTGTACCATCAACTGGTTCCAGGTGTGTACTGACAAGTATACAATGTAGGGCTGCAACTAACAACTAATTTGATTGTCGATTATTACTTCGATTAATCGATTAATAATCGGATAAATGAGACGGACTACATTTCTATCCTTTCCAGTATTTTATTGAAAAAACAACAGCATACTGGCACCGTACTTGTTTTGATTGTTTCTCAGCTGTTTGTAAATGTTGCAGTTTATAAATAAAGGTTTATTAAAAAATAAAAATAAATAAATAAATAAATAGCCTCTGCACATGCTCAAAGCATAGATCCAACGAATCGATGACTAAATTAATCGCCAACTATTTTTATAATCGATTTTAATCGACTTAATCGATTAGTTGTTGCAGCCCTAATACAATGTGCAAGACGATGCGAACCTTTACATTTTTCTCCACGGTTGAGAATGAGGAAATCAATAATTCTAGAAATGCAGATACTGATAACTTCCTGTTTCTTGAGTTCAATAACAGATAACTTCTGTGTATGAATTATCTTGCAAATGTAGATTTGACTGTAGTTTGTGACACCTTTCTACCTATAGGTAAGAAAGACTCAAACAATTTGACTGGGGAGCTTCTTGATTGATTGATTGATTGAAACTTTTATTAGTAGATTGCACAGTGAAGTACACATTCCGTACAATTGACCACAAAATGGTTACACCCGAATACATTTTTCAACTTGTTTAAGTCGGGGTCCACTTAAATTGATTCATGATACAGATATACCGTAATTTCCGGACTACAAGCCGCTACTTTTTCCCCTCGTTCTGGTCCCTGCGGCTTATACAAGGGTGCGGCTTATATACGGCCTGTTCTTCTCCGACACCGACGAAGAGGATTTCGGTGGTTTTAGTACGCAGGAGGAAGACGATGACACAATGATTAAAGACTGACTTTTCATATAGCGGTAGGCTGGTTATTTTGATAACGTACAGGCGAGCACTTTGTATTACTTTGCAGCGTTGTATTATTTGTACTCTGCACGAATGCTGTTCGCCATGTCAAAGATGTGAAAGTTTGATAGAATGATTGAAAGATTTATAGTTAATAAATGGGACGCTTTGCGTTCCCAAACAGTCATCTCTGTCCCGACAATCCCCTCCGTGGTAGCAGGAACCCCTATATACTACGCTAATTACACATCAAAACCCTGTGGCTTATAGTCGGGTGCGGCTTATATATGGAGCAATCTGTATTTCCCCCTAAATTTAGCTGGTGCGGCTTATAGTCAGGTGCGGCTTATAGTCCGGAAATTACGGTATACTATTTTCATAATACAATCATCACACAGGATAATCATCAGAGTATATACATTGAATTATTTACATTATTTACAATCCGGGGTGTGGAATGTGGAGGGGGGGTGGGTGGGTTTAGGTTTGGTTGGTATCAACACTTCAGTCATCAACAATTGCATCATCAGAGAAATGGACATTGGAACAATGTAGGACTGACTTGGTAGGATATGTACAGCAAGTAGTGGACACAGAGAGAGAGATCAGAAAGTATAAGAAAAAGTGTCTACATTTGATTATTTACAATCCGAAGAGGTATGATGAGGAAGGGAGGGTGTTAGTTTAGTGTTGAAGTTGCCTGGAGGTGTTCTTTTAGTGCGGTTTTGAAGGAGGATAGAGATGCCCTTTCTTTTACACCTGTTGGGAGTGCATTCCATATTGATGTGGCTTCTTTCACTATAGAAGCGCAGGCGTCTTCCTGGGCTTTCAAAACACAGTCATAGCAATGATGGCATTTAAGGTGGCTGATAAGGTGTGATGTGTTGAACCTTGAATGTTTGCAGAACATTTAGTGCAAGTAACACGCAAAACGTCTTCGTCTGAAATAGTGAAGAAGGCCCCACACGATCGACGCCATGTTTGTTTACAATGAGCTAAGGGGGAGTTTAGACTTAGACTTAAAACTTTATTGATCCACAAGGGAAACTGCTACAACAAGGCTTGTAGGAGAAAAGGAGCGCTTGATTTGGTCACCCTAACCCACCTACAACACAGTATGGGCAATCTTGCTTCATTGGAGCATTTTTAAAAATTATTTTAATTAGGGATGTCTGATAATATCGGACTGCCGATATTATCGGCCAATAAATGCTTTAAAATTTAATTTCGGAAATGATCGGTATCTGTTTTAAATATATCGGTATCGGTTTCAAAAAGTACAATTTATGACTTTTTTAAAACGCCGCTGTGTACACGGACGTAGGGAGAACTACAGAGCGCCAATAAACCTTGAAGGCACTGCCTTTGCGTGCCGGCCCAATCACATAATATCTACGGCTTTTCACACACACAAGTGAATGCATGCATACTTGGTCAACAGCCATACAGGTCACACTGAGGGTAGCCGTATAAACAACTTTAACACTGTTACAAATATGCGCCACACTGTGAACCCACACCAAACAAGAATGACAAACACATTTCGGGAGAACATCTGCACCGTAACACAACAGAACAAATACCCAGAACCCCTTGCAGCACTAACTCTTCCGGGACGCTACAATATACACCCCCCGCAAGAACCCACCCTTCCCCCACCACCTCAACCCGCCCTCCCCAACCCCGCCCACCTCAACCTCCTCATGCTCTCTCAGGGAGAGCATGTCCCAAATTCCAAGCTGCTGTTTTGAGGCATGTTAAAAAAAATTATGCACTTTGTGACTTCAATAATAAATATGGCAGTGCCATGTTGGCATTTTTTTCCATAACTTGAGTTGATTTATTTTGGAAAACCTTGTTACATTGTTTAATGCATCCAGCGGGGCATCACAACAAAATTAGGCATAATAATGTGTTAATTCCACGACTGTATATATAGGTATCGGTTGATATCGGAATCGGTAATTAAGAGTTGGACAATATCGGAATATCGGACATCTCTAATTTTAATTGGTTAAAAGGCTATTTTTTTTATTTTATCAGATTTATCGGCGTGACGATGGCCCAATAATTATTGTACCACCCTAGACATTTTTTTAAAATGTATAATTGTGTAGTTATTGCTGCTCACATATTTCAAGTCCAACGTAACTAAAATAGATTGCATATAGTGCAGGATACTTTCAAAAGATTGCCATTTACTATCATTTTAAAGTAGTTATACAACATTAACTTTAAATGTACTGATGGTCTATCAAGCATGTGTCCTCTGATTCCTGTGACAGACGTGTACTGGCTCAGGGGTGGTGAACCTTCCACTTGTGTGTAATAAATAACATATACACACACTTCAGTGACATTTCAACACGTGTCAGACTCAATCTGGACCGCTACATAATTTAAAGTGACGTGCCACTTAATTTTCAATATGGCCCGTTCCATAATTTTAATGTGGCACGCAACACAATTCTAATGTCGCTCGCCACGTTATTCTATGCATGTATATTATGTGTCATTTAACGTGGTCCGCCATGTCATTTATGTGGCCAGCCAGCCACATCTTTTTAATGTCGCCCGGCTGCCACATCCTGTATATTACTTTCTAGCTTAAATGTATTTGTTCTTTCAGTTTTGACAGACAAATGTTGCGCATGCAATTGCATATGTTTTACACTCTGATAAACACTTAAAAATATCTGCCTGTCATCTTTACTCACGATTTTAAATAAGTTATTCAAAAACAGTTGCCTTTGCAAATTGTGTGACAGGGCTATTATACGTTTATATTAATTTATATTCACTGTTACATGTGGTTTTCTGAGGGGAAGACATAATTGCAACGTGGCCCTCAATAAAAATTAGTTTGTCACCCCTGCGTTACATTCAATCAGTGCTGCCTCTTCAGTGATAAATAACGATCATTTCCAATGATGGTAATTCAGCCAAGCAGGAAGGCAGGAATTAGCTGAAACAATATGTGCCAACGGAATTTGATTTTGAAGTTTCCCAGTGAAAGGTGTTCTCTCATAACCACACCCCAATGCCATACATCACTGTGTTCATGAAAAAAATTACTAACTGACTGTTGTTTTCTTGTCAGTCCTGGCCTGAGGATGCTTTACAGGCAGTGGCCTTTCGCTTTTTGGAGGACGTGGAGATGACAGACGAGCACCGAGCAGGCTGCATCAACATGTGCAAGACCTTCCACACCTCAACTATCAACCTGTCGGCTCGCTTTATGAACGAGTTGCAACGCCACAACTATGTTACCCCAACCTCATACTTGGAACTTATCTCCACCTTCAAAGCTTTGCTGAACGCCAAACGAGCGTAAGATTGCAATACACGAGCATCACATATTACGGATTTAGTCTTAATTGGCATCAGAGCCAACTACATTTTGAAAAAAATATTGAATCCTTCAAATATACAATTTGTGTTCCTCCACATTATGATTTTATTTTTGTTTTGCATAAGGGACAAGCGGTAGAAAATGGATGGATGCAAGCCACAGTTTTATTTGGAAGTACAGCGCAATCTCGATTTACGAACTTGATTGGTTCTTGAACGGGTATCGTAAATCGAAAAGTTTGTATAGTGATGCAAACTTCTCCATAAGAAAGAATGTAAACCCGAATAAAACGCTCCAGCCTTGACAAAAGTCCCTATTTTAAAGTTAAAGTTCAATTACCAATGATTGTCACACACACACTAGGTATGGTGAAATGTGTCTTCTGCATTTGACCCATCCCCTTGTTCACCCCCTGGGAGGTGAGGGGAGCAGTGGCAGCAGCGGTGCCGCGCCCGGGGATCATTTTTGGTGATTTAACCCCAATTCCAACCCTTGATGATGAGTGCCAAGCAGGGAGGTAATGGGTCCCATTTTTATAGTCTTTGGTATGACTCGGCCGGGGTTTGAACTCACAACCTACCGATTTCAGGGCGGACACTCTAACCACTAAGCCACTGAGTAGCACTATTTTGGTGAATGTTTTGGGCCTGCACACACACAGAAGTCATATAGGTGCCCTCACAAACGATCAGAAATTACAAAAATCCTTACCTTTAACAGCCTTATTGCTACGATAATAAACATTTAAAAAAATTAAATCCACCCACATCAACGCTGGCAAAGGAGCTGAAGAGAAAGCAGCAGACAGACAATAGGTAGTGTCTTTTCCTCCACTCTGAAATAAGTCTGCTCCGGCATCTTTGGTCTCATCACAATTAAAACTTGGTGTGGTACGAAGCCTGATTCGTCAATTCTTCCATAATTGTGAGCGCCATCAATGTATTTTCTCGCAAATAGTCTTTTTTTTTTTTTTTTTTTTTTAAACTCCACGGCGATTCGCTCCTTCTTTTCACGCTGGTCTGTTGAATTTTTGGGACTCATATTGAGTCAGCAAAATGGACCAACTTGTCAAACGGCAAAAAAACACAGCAAATGCACACACGCTGTCGCACCGAGAAGTGACTGTTATTGTGTGCTGGGCAGCTCGTGGTGTGGAGGGCGCTGTCACGCCAATTTTCTTCCCATTTCAAAAACCTTCCTATCCCCCATTTACTTCCGGGGTCATTTCCTCTTACTTCATTTCCTCTTACGTCATTGACAGCGATCGATAGAATCCAAATCTCCTGAAAATGGTGGTGTCACTGAGATAGAATCCAAATCTCCTGAAAATGGTGGTGTCACTGAATGATATTTGTCTTTATCTTTCCCAAGGGACTTATGTCAAACACCAGCAGGCTTCGAAACATTTCAAGCGGAGTGTTAGGGCCGCTGCTGGGAACTTCTGTCTTCGTGGTAACTTGCAATAAATATTAATTAATATATAATACTGTTAAATGTCTGTACTTTAAATCAACATTATTGTTGAAACCATTTCACTAATATTAATTAATATATAATAATGTTAAATGTCATCTGACTTCACTGAGGTACATATGTGCACATAAATGTCATTTTAATTTAGTTCACTTACACAGAGAACTAAAAAAAACTGAATTTAACGAATAAATGTAGTTTTAATAAAGTTTGATAATGTTGATTGATAATGAATTAACTTACTGTACACTGATATTCATTTCCGCATATGTCCACGAGTCAAATGTGCAGTCAGGAATATCCTCAAGTTAATTTGTCCGATTAATACTTGTCCGATTAATACAGACGTTTTGTTAACGCTATATTATAAAAAAAACAAAAAAACAGCGACGGTCAGTCAAAGCCGAAGTGCTATCGATCGCTGTCAATGACGTAAGAGGAAATGACCCCGGAAGTAAATGGGGGATAGGAAGGTTTTTGTAATGGGAATAAAATTGGCGTGACAGCGCCGCCTCCACAATCTAGCTGTGCGCTGTTTTTTGCTTGCATGCACGACACAAAATGAATGACGGAATGAAGTGTTCGTACATAAAAAGGCCTATTTGGCTCGATCTAAAAGTTTATCTGAAAAGTTTTCAAATAGAGGGGTTCGTAGATCGAGGTTCCATTCTATGAGACTGAAACAAAATGGATTTTCTTATAATTGTTCCAAGTTTAATAATATTTTTGTCAAATGATTGAATGCATGGTGAAACTATAATTTACCAACACATAACTTTGTTGTGATTGTGCTTATATCCATTTGTAGATTTAAGTATGCTTCCAAATGCTATTTAACACCAATAAGTTTTATGCTGGATACACATACAATGCATTGTTATCATATTTGATATAGATATCTATCTCTCTCTTTCCAGTGAAGTAATGACACAGAAAAGCCGTTACGTGGTGGGTCTTGAGAAACTTGAGTCGGCATCATCCCAGGTGGCCACCATGCAAATTGAGCTGGAGGCTCTGCAACCACAGCTGATCGAGACCTGCAAGAAGGTGGATGAAATGGTGATTACTGTCGAGCGTGAATCCGCAGAAGCAGCAGAGACGGAAAAAATAGTGAGACAGGACGAAGCTGTGACCAACGTACAAGCCATGGCAGCCCAGGCTATCAAAAATGAATGCGACGCCGACCTTGCGGAAACCATGCCTATCTTGGAGGCTGCACTTTCTGCACTGGACACGCTCACCCAAAATGTAATAATAGTCGTTGTTAAATATCGCAACCAACCCAAATGTCTGATCTTGTGTACGTCTTTTCATGTTCAAGGATATCACAATGGTGAAGTCCATGAAAAGCCCACCCCAGGGTGTCAAGATGGTCATGGAGGCAATCTGCATTCTAAAACATGTAAAACCAGAACGTATTCCTGACCCATCTGGTACTGGTAAAAAAGTGGAAGACTATTGGGGTCCTGCCAAAAAGCTTTTGGGAGACCTTAAGTTTCTGCAGGGCCTCAAAGAATTCGACAAGGATAACATCCCTGCAAATATTATGGCCGTCATCCGAGAACGGTACATTAGCAACCCAGACTTTATACCAGAGAAGATTCGTACAGCCTCCACTGCAGCTGAAGGTCTGTGCAAGTGGGTGTGTGCCATGGACAAGTACGAGAAGTAAGTCGTGTGCGTCTGCATGTCAAGAGTTTGCCATCTGTTGACTCAGCTTGCTTACTGTAATGTACTGGTGTAACTTGGACTAATTAACAATCGTGTCTGACGTATTGAAAATGACAATTTTATCCAACAGTCATCGGTTTGCATGCAAAATGTACTTAGCCGAATTCCACTTAATGTTGAGGCATATGGGCAGAGAAAAAAAAAGCACTTTGTATCAAATTGCAATTGTAATTAGCGCTGCAACAACTAATCGATTAAATCGATTAAAATCGATTATAAAAATAGTTGGCGATGAATTTAGTCATCGATTTGTTGGATCTAAGCTATGCGCATGCGCTGAGGATTTTTTTTAAATTATTTGTATTTTTTATTTTTTATTTATTTTTTAAAAAAAAAGTTTTTATAAACCTTTATTCATCCAATCCAATCCACTTTATTTATATAGCACATTTAAACAACACAAATGTTTCCAAAGTGCTGCACAACAATATTAAAAACAGTATTAAAAACAATATTCAAATATTATCCTTAGCTCCACCAATGACTGAATAAAAACAAAAAATAAATAGATATAAAAACAATATAAAAACAATATAAAAATAAATATGATTAAAAATGATTTTAAAGGGTAAAACTAATTAAAACAGTAAATAGAAATCAAAATGTATTTAAAAGAAAAAATAATAATTAAAAAAAAAAACACAGAAAATTGTATAAACTGCAACATTTACAAACAGCTGAGAAACAATAATCAAAATAAGTATGGTGCCAGTATGCTGTTTTTTTTTCCAATATAATACTGGAAAGGATAGAAATGTAGTTTGTCTCTTTTTTCCGATTATTAATCGATTAATCGAAGTAATAATCAACAGATTAATCGATTATCAAATTAGTTGTTAGTTGCAGCCCTAATTGCAATTAATTAGGTCGTGGCATATCGTTGAAAAGTACATATTACCATGAACAGGTACCACTACGCCAATAGAACAAACATTTTAAACCAATAACTAGGGCTGGGTATCATTGCCAATTTCCCAAATCGATTCGATTTCGATTCATAAGGTAGGTGTACTTTTAAAAAGTTTACAGACAAATTGTACTATTTATCGTTGCGATGGGTAGGGTGGGTTTCTTCTTCCTCATGTGGACGTAAGAAAACAGAAAATAATCAAGAAGCACTGCCTTAAGGTATTGTTTCTTTAAATGCAAAATAATACCTGTATACTGTATGTAAGCTATTCGTCTGGGAGTCTTAATTTGTTAGCGCAGATGTTAGACGGGATGTAGCGTACAACAATTTTGTTGTGAAGGCCGGAAGTGTGCGCTTAGTTTTTTGATCTTACAAGACTCTCGGTTAAAACTATAATAAATAGAAATAGCAGTTTCAATCAGTTGTTAACATTGTATGAGCATAACATGTTGTGGTTTACTTTGAGTCGTAAATCGAAAGTTGCAATGGCTTCTCTTACTGTTTGTGTATTCGTGGTTCGCGGACAATCAAGACATTATTCAACCCCTGGCAAAAACGATGGAATCAGCAGTCTTCATCAAAGTTCATTCAGTTGTTTTCATTTTGTAGAAAAAAATCAGATAAGAGACATGACACAGAACTATAGTCATTTCAAATGGCAACTTTCTGGCTTTAAAGGCCTACTGAAACTCACTACTACCGACCACGCAGTCTGATAGTTTATATATCAATGATGAAATCTTAACATTGCAACACATGCCAATACGGCCGGGTTAACTTATAAAGTGCAATTTTAAATTTCCCGGGGAACTTCCGGTTGAAAACGTCTATGTATGATGACGTTTGCGCGTGACGTCAATGGTTGAAACGGAAGTATTCGGACACGTTGTATCACATTACAAACAGCTCTGTTTTCATCGCAAAATTCCACAGTATTCTGGACATCTGTGTTGGTGAATCTTTTCCAATTTGTTTAATGAACAATGGAGACTGCAAAGAAGAAAGCTGTAGGTGGGATCGGTGTATTAGCGGCTGGCTGCAGCAACACAACCAGGAGGACTTTGAGTTGGATAGCAGACGCGCTATCCAACGCTAGCCGCCGACCGCATCAATGATCGGGTGAAGTCCTTCGTCGCGCCATCGATCGCTGGAACGCAGGTGAGCATGGGTGTTGATGAGCAGATGAGGGCTGGCGTAGGTGGAGCGCTAATGTTTTTATCCTAGCTCTGACGAGGTCTAGTAGCTAAGTTAGCTTCAATGGCGTCATTAGCAACAGCATTGCTAGGCTTCGACAGGCGGCACAGCATTAACCGTGTAGTTACAGGTCCAGTGTTTGGTTCGGTGTCTCCTGATAGTAGTATTGTTGATCTTCTGTCTATCCTTCCAGTCAGGGGCTTATTTCTTTTGTTTCTATCTGCATTTAAGCACGATGCTATCACGTTAGCTCCGTAGCTAAAGTGCTTCACCGATGTATTGTCGTGGAGATAAAAGTCCCTGTGAATGTCCGTTTCGCGTTGTTGACTCTCATTTTCAAGAGAATATAGTATCCGAGGTGGTTTAAAATACAAATCCGTGATCCACAATAGAAAAAGGAGAAAGTGTGGAATCCAATGAGCCCTTGTACCTAAGTTACGGTCAGAGCGAAAAAAGATACGCCCTGCACTGCACTTTAGTCCTTCACTCTCACGTTCCTCATCCACGATTCTTTCATCCTCGCTCAAATTAATGGGGTAATCGTCGCTTTCTCGGTCCGAATCGCTCTCGCTGCTGGTGTAAACAATGGGGAAATGTGAGGAGCCCTTCAACCTGCAACGTCACGCTACTTCCGGTACAGGCAAGGCTTTTTTTGTCAGCGACCAAAAGTTGCGAACTTTATCGTCGATGTTCTCTACTAAATCCTTTCAGCAAAAATATGGCAATATCGCGAAATGATCAAGTATGACACATAGAATGGATCTGCTATCCCCGTTTAAATTTAAAAAAATCATTTCAGTAGGCCTTTAAGAACCACTCAAAAAAATTTAAAATTGTGGTAGTCAGTAACAATTTCATTTTTAGATTAAGCAGGGTAAAAAATCATGAAATAACTCAATTCTTAGTAAAAAAAAAATGGAATTATGAAAAACAAACAAAAAACACTAAACACACCACTAGAACTTTGTTGCACCACCTCTGTCTTGTAAAGTTAAAGTACCAATGATTGTCACACACACACTAGATGTGGCAAAATGTGTCCTCTGCATTTGACCCATCCCCTTTTCACCCCCTGAGAGGTGAGGGGAGCAGTGGGCAGCAGCAATGCGGCGCCAGGGAATCATTTTTGGTGATTTAACCCCCAATTCCAACCCTTGATGCTGAGTGTCAAGCAGGGAGGTAATGGGTCCCATTTTTATAGTCTTTGGTATGACTCGGCCGGGGTTTGAACTCACAACCTATCGATCTCAGGGCGGACACTCTAACCACTAGGCCACTGAGTAGGTTTTATAACAGCTTGGAGTCTCTAAAACAGGGGTCACCAACGCGGTGCCCGCGGGCACCAGGTAGCCCGTAAGGACCAGATGAGTAGCCCGCCGGCCTGTTCTAAAAATAGCTCAAATAGCAGCACTTACCAGTGAGCTGCCTCTATTTTTTAAATTTTATTTATTTATTAGCAAGCTGGTCTCGCTTTGCCCGACATTTTTAATTCTAAGAGAGACAAAACTCAAATAGAATTTGAAAATCCAAGAAAATATTTTAAAGACTTGGTCTTCACTTGTTTAAATAAATTCATATTTTTTTTACTTTGCTTCTTATAACTTTCAGAAAGACAATTTTAGAGAAAAAATACAACTTTAAAAATTATTTTAGGATTTTTAAACACATATACCTTTTTACCTTTTGAATTCTTTCCTCTTCTTTCCTGACAATTTAAATCTATGTTCAAGTAAATTTATTTTTTTTATTGTAAAGAATAATAAATACATTTTAATTTAATTCTTCATTTTAGCTTCTGTTTTTTCAACGAAGAATATTTGTGAAATATTTCTTCAAACTTATTATGATTAAAATTCAAAAAAAATATTCTGGCAAATCTAGAAAATCTGTAGAATCAAATGTAAATCTTATTTCAAGGTCTTTTGAATTTCTTTTAAAATTGTTGTTCTGGAAAATCTAGAAGAAATAATGATTTGTCTTTGTTAGAAATATAGCTTGGTCCAATTTTTTATATATTCTAACAAAGTGTAGATTGGATTTTAACCTATTTAAAACATGTCATCAAAATTCTAAAATTAATCTTAATCAGGAAAAATTACTAATGATGTTCCATAAATTCTTTTTTTAAGTTTTTCTCTTCTTTTTTTCGGTTGAATTTTGAATTTTAAAGAGTCGAAATTGAAGATAAACTATGTTTCAAAATTTAATTGTCATTTTTTTCATGTTTTCTCCTCTTTTAAACCGTTCAATTAAGTGTAAATATCATTAATTATTAATAATAACATAGAGTTAAAGGTAAATTGAGCAAATTGGCTATTTCTGGCAATTTATTTAAGTGTGTATCAAACTGGTAGCCCTTCGCATTAATCAGTACCCAAGAAGTAGCTCTTGGTTTCAAAAAGGTTGGTGACCCCTGCTCTAAAACATGGACTCGTTGACAAATAGTACTCTTCATCAATCTTACTGCAACTTTCTCTGATTGTTGTTGTCAGATCATCGTTGCCGTTTTGAGTCTTGTCATAGACCATTTTCTATTCAATTTCCACTACACATTTTCAATAGGATTGATAATTTCATATGTATGCACCTAAATTGAAAAATTGTTTCGCATCCTGCAGAGCGTCTAAGGTGGTGGCTCCAAAGAAACAGAAGTTAGCATTTGCGGTGGCAGAGTTGGAGGAGGCCATGGCGGTCCTGAAGAAAAAGCAGGCTGCCCTCAAAGAAGTGCAAGATGAAGTGGCAAAACTTAATGCCATTTTGGAGGCCAACAAAAAGAAGAAAATTGAATTGGAAAATCAGGTGTATTTACTAGAAAATGTGTTTAATGTGATTTATTGTAAACAGCTTGACATTTTCCTATATGTCATCTTAAGAAAAATGGAAAAATATTGTTGTAAACCTCACACTCACTTCTTTCAACTCATCTTCTCCGCTAATGATTTTCCTCAGGTGGACTTGTGCAAGAAGAAACTGGAGCGAGCTACGCAGCTGATTGGCGGCCTGGGTGGAGAAAAGACACGCTGGAATGAAATGGCCGGCACTCTCGGAATACTCTACGAGAACTTAACTGGGGACATCCTTATCTCATCAGGCATCGTGGCTTACCTGGGAGCATTCACCTCCAGCTTCAGACAGGTGTACATATGTCGTGTCTTTGTCGATTCTCAGTCATCCACTTTACGGTCATCCACAAATGTTAAAGGGGAACTGCAGCAATTTTTTAGGGAATTTTGCCTATCGTTCACAATCCTTATGAGAGACAAGAAGACACGTCTTTTTTGGGGGGGATTTTAGAGATGATAAAAAATGCTTGGAAGATGCGGCCAATGAGAGTCATAGTTGTAGCCTTCAAAGCCCTCTAAAACAATTTTAAAATCCTCCATCAACGTTTTGAATACACACTGCAAGTATGTATGTAATGTAGTAACAGACACGTTCATAACAATATGTACAATATTGACCGTATTTTGCTAATTTTAATCATTGCCGGAACTAATTTGTGGGCGCATTTATTTGCGTTTCCATACCGACTTCTGGCAACAAGTGTGTGTCCTACCGCCGGAAACAAAAGCGTGTGTGTCTTCTAATTAGAGGGGTTCTGGGTATTTGTTCTGTTGTGCCTATGTTGTGTTACGGTGCGGATGTTCTCCCGAAATATGTTTGTCATTCTTGTTTGGTGTGGGTTCACAGTGTGGCGCATATTTGTAACAGTGTTAAAGTTGTTTATACGTCTACCCTCAGTGTGACCTGTATGGCTGTTGACCAAGTATGCCTTGCATTCACTTGTGTGTGTGAAAAGCCGTAGATATTATGTGATTGGGCCGGCACGCAAAGGCAGTGCCTTTAAGGTTTATTGGCCTTCTGCACTTCTCCCTACGTCCGTGTACCACTCCGTACAGCGGCGTTTTAAAAAGTCATACATTTTACTTTTTGAAACCGATACCGATAATTTCCGATATCACATTTTAAAGCATTTATCCGCCAATAATATCGGCAGTCCGATATTATCGGACATCTCTACTTGCTAATCATGCAAACATGTTTTTTTTCCAGGAGCAAATAGAGGAGTGGTTAGATTTATGTAAGGAAAAAGAGATACCCTGCTCTCCCAACGTGTCTCTCATTAATTCTTTGGGTGAGCTAGTCAAAATCCGTGCCTGGACTATAGCTGGCCTCCCAACGGATGGTTTCTCCATCGATAATGGCATCATAATCTCGTGAGTACCTCAAGCATTATCCTTTACATACCTGTGTTGTATACATGCTCAGAACTGTGCGAAAGTCGGTCGTTCTACTAGGGTTGTGCGGTATACCGGTATTAGTATAGTACCGCGATACTAATTTTTGAATTGAATTAAATTGAATTGTATTTATATAGTGCTTTTCTCTAGAGATTCAAAGCGCTTTTGCATAGTGAAACCCAATATCTAAGTTACATTTAAACCAATGTGGGTGGCACTGGGAGCAGGTGGGTAAAGTGTCTTGCCCAAGGACACAGCGGTAGAGACTAGGATGGCGGAAGCGGGCATCGAACCTGGAACCCTCAAGTTAAGTTAAAGTTAGAGTTAAAGTGCCAATGATTGTCACACACACACTAGGTGTGGCGAAATTATTCTCTGCATTTGACCCATCACCCTTGATCACCCCCTGGGAGGTGAGGCGAGCAGTGAGCAGCAGCAGTGGCCGCGCCCGGGAATCATTTTTGGTGATTTAACCCCCAATTCCAACCCTTGATGCTGAGTGCCAAGCAGGGAGGTAATGGGTCCCATTTTTATAGTCTTTGGTATGAATTGGCCGGGGTTTGAACTCACAACCTACCGATCTCAGGGCGGACACTCTAACCACTAGGCCACTGAGTAGATGCTGGCACGGCCACTCTACCAACCGAACTATACCGCCCTAATGAATCATATTAGGTACTATATCGCCCCCCCCCCCCCCCCCGTCCCCCCCGTCCACCCGTCGTCACGTCGTGTCATTGCTGGTTTACGAGCAGACGAGCATGTTCGCCAGCGCACACACACGGAGTACTTGCAAGCAGACACAGTGTGTAGACAGAAAAGGGAGAACGGACGCATTTTGGCTTAAAAACTAACGATAAAGGTGAAGTTATAACACTGAAACGCCCACCGGAAGAGGTGCTTTAAGACCTGGCTAGCTAGCTAGCGGCTAAAGTTCAGCTGCAGTCTGCAGTGTTTCAGCTTCTTCTAAATCACTAATCCTGGTCTCCATGGCGACAAATAAAGTAAGTTTCTTACAAGTATCATCCCTGCAGGACGAGGAGTAGCTAAACATGCTTCACTACACACCGTAGCTCACCGGCGTCACAATGTAAACCAACGCCATGGATGGATCTACACCTGACATCCACCGTAATGATATCAAGTACAGGAGCGTATCTAGTTGATACTATGATTACGTCGATATTTTTTGGCAACACATCTTCTTTCGTTTTAAAAAAAATTATATTATGTTTATAAACTAAAAAAAATGGCCTGGACACATGAGGAATTTGAATATGACCAATGTATGATCCTGTAACTACTTGGTATCGGATTGACACCCACATTTGTGGTATCATCCAAAACTAATGTAAAGCATCCAAACAACAGAAGAATAAGTGATTATTACATTTTAACAGAAGTGTAGATGGAACATGTTAAAAGAGAAAGTAAGCAGATATTAACAGTAAATGAACAAGTAGAATAATAACTCATTTTCTACCGCTTGTCCTTAATAATATTGACAAAATAATAGAATGGAAAATGACACAATATGTTACTGCATACGTCAGCAGACTAAATTAGTAGCCTTTGTTTGCTTACTTGCTACTAAAAGACAAGTTGTCTAGTATGTTCACTATTTTATTTAAGGCCAAACTTGCAATGAGAAACATATGTTTAATGTACCTTAAGATTTTTTGTTAAAATAAAGCAATTGCAACTTTTTGTGGTCCCCTTTATTTAGAAAAGTATTGAAATAATTTTGGTACCTGTACCAAAATATTGATATCGGGACAACACTACGTTCTACCATGAGAGAACTGAAGGAATGTTTTTAATTTATTTCTTTAAAATCAAAAGCATGTAGAACAAAGCAATGCAATTTTACATAACGAATTAGACAGACAGCTGTGAGTACCAACACACACACTATTGTGTGTCCTCTAGGTGGCAGTCATGTCTCTTGATCCGTGTAGTAGAAATGACAAATGACTGTTTTTGTGAGAAAAATCCTAAATCCCCTGTTCAAAAAAGCACTTTGGCCTATGCAATATCAATCTCTAAAAATGTTACGTTTCACTGCCCTTTTTATGACGCTATACTGTTGCATGCATCCTATGTGACGCCGGCCGTGCTCCATGTGACTGCGCCACTCAAAGCTGTGCCTTTCATCGGCTGCGTTTGCCTTTCAGTGTGGCAACCTAATGTCTCACAGTTAGTTCCAGGAGTCACATTCAGGCAATAATGTGTGTGTGTGTGTGTTTTTCTCTACGTGTATCCCTCTAGCAATGCCAGACGGTGGCCTCTGATGATTGATCCCCAGGGCCAGGCCAACAAATGGATAAAAAACATGGAGAAAGTTAAAAGCTTGCAAATCATTAAACTGAGTGATCCTGGCTTTGTCCGTTCTCTGGAGAACTGTATCCAGTTCGGAACACCAGGTGAGGATGAACAGCATACTGTCTTTTTGTGCAATGCTTTAGTTCATGTGCAATTGTGGTTGCTGCCTTTTGGGGTCTCTGTTTACCACGGGTGTGAGTTTCTGTCCACCGAAGCTAGGATTCAACCAAGTGAATTTAAAAGTAATGTATGTATTTTATATAATTATTCGTCATGATGCATAAATTCCCTATTTTACTTTTTTGATTTTTATTAACAGGATAAAATAAGACAGGTTTCCAGTCCCTCAAACCTAACCACCCCAACCACTTCCACACAGTCTTGTCATTCACACACTCCAAGTATTTTGACAGGAAAGCAAAATATAAAATAAATCTTTTTTTTTAAATACAAATAATAATAAATAACAAACAACAGAAAAAAAATGTATAACTAAAAAACATAGTAAACAAAATCAATAAAGAACAATTGTGTATTTTAGAATTTGTATTAATAGTTATATATGTAACATAGCAAAGGACACATTTTTAGAAAAGTACGCCAAACTCCATTTTTATCTCAAATAAGTCGATATTCCATTTCTTTTCATGTTCAGATACTTATTGATGCTATAATTGTTTCTAACATATACTGACAATGGACTCTATTCTTAGTGTTTTGTACATAAAAAAAATCCCCTGAAGAGCAGGGAAACCGCTCTACCCCGGTATTGAGCACTGTATAACGGATGAACCACAGAAACCTCGACTATGATATAACATAATAAAGACTTGATTTTTAAATTCCAAGTTTATATTATTGTATTTAGCTGTAAACAAGACAGCTAATTTAGGCATCTTTTTGGTGGGAGATAAACCATTAGCTTATACTTTCTTCCAGTTTGCTGTTATGTTTTCCAGTTTTTAGGTAATTAATTTATTTTTTAATTATAACTGATCCAGACAAATGCAAAGTTTCAAGTTATAAAATTCTAAAATGTTCATAGGAAATAAAGTCTAAGAGGTTGTTGACAAAAGTGATTCCATTTGTAACACATTCCTCCCTCAGCAATGGCTTGTCTCTGACAGTAACATTTGTTTTCATCCATAGCAACTGTGTCTGAACACCTTTAATTGTGTCTGGAGGGTTGTACTGAAAATTTAAACACACTTTCAGCCCATCCTTTAAGAATGGTGATAACTATTTTAAACTATTGTGATAAAATTTTTTTTCAATATGTATTAATTTTAATTGGTAAAAGGGGAATATATTATTTCAGAAGAAAAAAAAGACTGAATATAATCTATGTATGGCTTGTGCGCCATTGTTTCTTATGATACATTTTAGCAACCCAAGGCTTCTAAGAAACAGTCCATCATCATTAGTCAACCCTTTGTAAGAATCATACAGATATTTCCTTTTTAGTATACATGGTTTATTGTTCCATATGAATTTGGCAATGTTTTGTTCAAAATGTTTTAAGAACTTATACCAGATGAAGGTAGCTACATTAATAAGTAGACAAATTGTGGAATGACTAGTACTGTATTTTAACAAGAGTTACTTTTCTTTGAATTGTCAGCAAGTTCCCCTTCCACATTTGTAAAATCCTGCTCCATCCTTCTCTCGCAATTGTATTTAACAATTTTTTTGACGTTTTTAGGACGATGAATCCCAAATAAATCTTCTTCTCCATTAGTCCATGTAACTGGAGCAGAAGAGTTTAAAATAAAACTGGTATCTTTTAATGTCCCAATTTTCCAAATGTTTCGCCTTGCAGAACTAACTTTTAGTCTACGTATTTCGGAAAAAGTATTTCAATCTTCTAAAGTGGATTGTGTTGGTTTTATGAAATAAAAAGATGAGTGTAAAACATATTTTAAAATATATGTAAAAATAGAATATGAATAGTGAGAATAATAGTAGTAATAATAATAATTAAAATAGAAAATGACAGAATAAAAATACAAATTTACACTTCAACCCACTCGGTATGACGGAAAATGGAGCAGCGCCCCTACTCGCTGGTAGCATCCGCCCTCTGCCCCTTTGTTGCAAGTCTTGAGTTGTATGTCGTAATGTATATATATGCTTTGCTTTTTTTTCCCCAATGTATGTCTGCTTTTGAACGGGTCCATGCTAAAATGTTTATTATGTTGTTCTTTTTAAGTGCAATGACAATATTAAGTTTTATTCTGTCCCCTAAAAACAGGGGCGGGTAGTAATGCGCTACATTTACTTTTTGGATAAACTGTACTTGTCAGAATAGTTTTAATGTAACATACTTTTACTTGAGTATTTTTTGAGAAAAAGAAACACTACTTTTACTTTGTCACATTGAGTTTTATTCCAATCGTTACATTTTTTCATATCTTTTTGTATGTCTCTGATGAGCCTAATAACCACAAATATCATTTAAACACATTAAAACATTCCCAACAACAACAAAAAAGCAGTGGAAAGTTGTATTTATCTGTTAGATCTGTAAAATCTACTAGCGCTAGATTATTAGCCTTTAGCATTATCTTCTTCTACTGTATTTACATTTAACATAGCTAAACAAGCTGAAATGACCACAATAGCCCCCTAGTGTATGAAAGGCACACTGCGTATGGCCAGCAGTCACATTAGAGATAAGCGCATGGAAACTACAACTTCACAAGTAGCTGTGAAAATAGAAGAAACCGAATTATTTGACAAATCAGACAAATACATATAAAGGTACTGACTGTAAAAAGTGACCTGACGTCAGACAAGGCAGCAGAAACATCTTCAATGATTACTTTTAAACTAGTGAAAATAACTTTATATCATGTGCTGTCATGTGTGTCATCACATTTCATCTTACAGAAATTGTACTACCAACTAGAAAATCCATGTAGAAGTTAATTGTAAATGAATTTTATGTTTTACACACACACACACACACACACACACACACACACACACACACACACACACACACACACACACACACACACACACACACACACACACACACACACACACACACACACGCACACACACACACACACACACACCAACTACAATTGTAGTCCAAGAAGAATTAAAAATAACTACGAAATAAATCAGAAGTTACTAACAATTACTCAATACTTGAGTAGTTTTTTCACAGAATACTTACTTACTCTTCCTCAAGTAGTTATTTTGACGACTTTTTACTTTTACTTGAGTCATATTATTCTAAAGGGACGGTGCTCTTATTTGAGTACATTTTTGGGGTATTCTACCCATCTCTGGTAAAAATAAAATAAAAAATTTAACTAATTAAAAAGGTGTGCCTTTGACCTGTTTTTCAATATCAGCGGTCTCTGCAGTCCTGTGGCTCTCCGGCAGGATCCGCAAGAGTTGGTATGGTAAAAGCCAATCAGATTGGATAAGAAGACAAAAAAGCCATTAAGACATTTAAAAAGTAATAATAGAACTCCTTGTCAGCATGCGTGCAGCTGACTTTTCTATAACTGTAGCTTTCCATCTTCCTTTTTGGAAGACCAGAGAGCAGAGCATTAAAGTAGTCTAAACGACAGGAAATAAAAGCATGCATTAACACCTCTGTGTTGGCCTGAGAAAAAAAACAGGCAGACTCTGGCTCTGTTCTTAAGATGATAAAAAAAAAATATATATATCTTCTTTTTTTTCATGTGTGGAACAAAAGTCAGCTCAGAGTCAAAAATCCCGACCAGAAATGTTATGTGTTGATTTGGTTTAAAATCTTGTAATTTTGTTAAAAGTTTCTCCCACTGGCCTTCGAGACCAGTGGTCCCCAACCGATTGGTACCGGGCCGCACAAGAAATAAAAAAATAAAAAAAATACAAAAAAATGTTTTTTTTAATTTTTTTATGAAATCAACATAAAAAACACAATATATAAATTATATATCAATATAGATCAATACAGTCTGCAGGGATACAGTCCGTAAGCACACATGATTGTATTTATTTATGTAAAAAAAAAAAAAAAAGTTTTTTTTTTTTTTTTTATGAAATCAACATAAAAAACACAATATATAAATTATATATCAATAAAGATCAATACAGTCTGCAGGGATACAGTCCGTAAGCACACATGATTGTATTTATTTATGTAAAAAAAAAAAAAAAGTTTTTTTTTTTTTTTTTAATGAAATCAACATAAAAAACACAATATATAAATTATATATCAATAAAGATCAATACAGTCTGCAGGGATACAGTCCGTAAGCACACATGATTGTATTTATTTATGTAAAAAAAAAAAAAAAAAAATTTTTTTTTTTTTTTCAGCTACAAAAAGGTTGGGGACCACTGTTCTAGACCTATAACTAAAACCTCTGTTTTGTCCTGGTTAAGCTGTAGGAAATTCACTGCCATCCATGAGGGGATAGTTTAGCACCAATGTTCCCTCTAATTTTTCATGTGTGTGAGCAAACGCAAAAACTCCCTGAGCATTCAGTGGAGCCCATGTGAGCAACATCAGACATGCATACTGTGGCTACACCAGCAGCACACCTGTCCCTAACCTGACTAAATAACAAGTTCAATCTCCATCCATCCATCCATTTCCTACCGCTTGTCCCTTTCGGGGTCGCGGGGGGTGCTGAAGCCTATCTCAGCTGCATTCGGGCGGAAGACGGGGTACACCCTGGACAAGTCCCCACCTCATCGCAGGGCCAACACAGATAGACAGACAACATTCTCTTATTATTATAATCAAATGACAGCAGTCATTTCCATGAGGTTATTTTCTAATATAAGTGTTTAGGCCCACTTACAATGACAATAACAAAAAATATTGTTTTTCATGAACTGTGTACTTGTATTGTTTGTCTGGGTGGAGGTCCTGCTTTGGAAATAATTTGTAGCCCTTTCAGACATTGCATTTAGTTCCCATTAAATCATTCACATGTTGCACAATGAGATGTAAGCAGGGGATCATGTGTACATTCCTGCAACTCCCTGTTTGTAAAAAATATATTTTTATTAGTATTTATTTAATATACTAACAGCATTTCATGATTAATATTTATCAATTAAGATTCCTTATAAATGACACTAGAATAAGCACACATTTGATTGGTAAATCGTAGTGTATTGACCTGGAATGACACTTAATGTGTGGTGTTGGAGTTGTCCGACTTTTTGTGTGGCTGTAAACGCATCACTGGCTCAGTGCCATATGTGCATGTGTTGGCACAAGTGAGAAAGAGCGAGCGGCTGCTGTTGATATAACAAAGTTGCTTTTGGTCTGGTTTGTACTGCAGAAAATGACCAGTTTTGCTTGATATCATTTTTACTAATGTTTTGGTGATGTGTTTATAGCCGACAATAACGAGTTTTGCTCACTAAAGTGATGGATGGAATTCATGTCCTCAAAGCGTCTCGACAGAGGTTACAATATTTGAACAATGATGACGAAAACTGTTTTCTCTGTCGTGTTCGTGTGTCGAAAATTGTTATGCGCTTATTTTTTTATTTGATTTTGTGCGTGGCATAGATTTGCCGTGCGCAGAGGACGCTTGAGCAGTGCGCAATTGCACAGGCGCGCACCTTAGAGGGAACGTTGTTTAGCACCTGAACTCAAAGGGGATCTATTGGTCCTTTGTCATCAGGAGCCACAGCTATGTACAACTGTGTATCATCAGCGTAACTGTGGAAACTGTGGAAACGTTCCTAATGATGTCCCCAAGAGACGGCATGTAACAATTAAAAATAATGAGACCTAAAAGTGAGCTTTGGGGAACCTCACGTTTTGGTTCATGGCTTCCGTTGTTATAGTAGCATTAATAGTACAATGGTGTCATCAAAATGGCTGTTAGCCTCTCATTGTCTGTTTTTGTCATGTGATGTATTAGACCAGTGTTTTTCAACCTTTTCTGAGCCACGGCACATTTTTTTTCATTGAAAAAATTCCGAGGCACACCACCAGCAGAAAACATAAAAAATATGAAACTTGGCAGCCGATATTGACAGTAAAAAGTTGTTCTTGCAATTGTTGGATATGAATTCAAACCATAAACAACCATGCATCACTATAGCTCTTGTCTCAAAGTAGGTGTACTGTCACAACCTGTCACATCACGCCGTGACTTATTTTGAGTTTTTTTGGTGTTTTCCTGTGTGTAGTGTTTTGGTTCTTGTCTTGCGCTCCTAATTTGGTGTTTATTGTCATGTCATGTACGGATGTACTTTGTGGACGCTGTCTGCTCCACACGCTGTACGTCTTTGCTGTCATCCAGCATTCTGTTTTTGTTTACTTTGTAGCCAGTTCAGTTTTAGTTTTGTTCTGCATAGCCATCCCTAAGCTTCAATGCCTTTTCTTAGCGGCTCTCGCCTTTTCTTTATTTTTGGTTTAAGAGTCAGATACCCCTTTACCTGCAAATCATCGTCGTCATTCCTGACATCTACAAAGCAATTAGCTACCTGCTGCCACCTACTGATATGGAAGAGTATTACACGTTTACCCTGCCAAACTCTAGACAGCACAGACACTCAACAACAGCACATTTGCGGATAATAATTACTGGTTTGCAAAAAATATTTTTAACTAGAGATGTCCGATATTATCGGCCGATAAATGCTTTAAAATGTAATATCGGAAAAAATCAGTATTGTTTTTTTATTATCGGTATCGGTTAATTAATTTTTTTATTTTTTTATTAAATCAACATAAAAAACACAAGATACACCTACAATTAGTGCACCAACCCAAAAAACCTCCCTCCCCCATTTATACTCATTCACACAAAAGAGTTGTTTCTTTCTGTTATTAATATTCTGGTTCCTACATTATATATCAATATATATCAATACAGTCTGCAAGGGATACAGTCCGTAAGCACACATGATTGTGCGTGCTGCTGGTCCACTAATAGTACTAACCTTTAACAGTTAATTTTACTCATTTTCATTAATTACTAGTTTCTGTGTAACTGTTTTTATATTGTTTTACTTTCTTTTTTATTCAAGAAAATGTTTTTAATTTATTCATCTTATTTTATTTTATTAATTTAAAAAAAAAAGGACCTTATCCTTACCATAACTGGTGGTCCAAATTAGGCATAATAATGTGTTAATTCCACGACTGTAAATATAGGTATCGGTTGATATTGGTATCGGTTGATATCAGTATCGTAATTAAAGAGTTGGACAATATCGGAATATCGGATATCGGCAAGAAGCCATTATCGGACATCCCTATTTGTAACCCAATAAAGTGAAATTACATAATCTCCCACGGCACACCAAACAATATCTCACGGTACACTAGTGTGCCGCGGCACAGTGGTTGACAAACACTGTATTAGACAAATATGTTTGGCAAGATAACAGTAATTTCCTGCATACATATACACTTGCATACATTTTTTTAGCCGTTCCAATGATCCATTATCACTTTTTCTTGAGACTACAGTGATTAAAACAAAGCCACAGTGACATTTAAAGCCAGTATCACTGCTCCACTGATGTTTATGTACTTGTGATTATGGTTGAGCATCATTGATTTAATCCTTAACGCTTCTTAGACCTGACCTTTTGTTTTATACTCTTATGTTAAAAAACAAAAAAAACAAATAGGCAAACAACTTGTCCCGTCATCATAGAACTTTAAGGACATTCATGTTAGACTGAGAGGTTTAGAGTTCCAAATAGAAAAACGATAGTCATTAAAACAACATCTAAATAATGAGCTGACTCAACCAGCCGTCGGGTCTTTGCTTACCGGCAGCCTGCAAAGCTTAACGGTTTAGAGTAGCATGTCCTCACAGGGTGTAATAGAGTCCCCTGAGGGTGCGAGCATGATCCCCCAACACTTTTACTCTTATTTTACAGTTTTATGATTGTATACTCTATATATTGAAGTCTAATAACTTCATGCTAGCTTTTTTTTTTTTTTTTTTTACAAGGTTTTCCTGCCTTATCAATTCAGAGGCAAGGCATGTGTTTATTGTTTCATCCAAAGTACCATACTCTTTAATGATATATTAACTCCACTTGATGTGCTGACCCACTTTAATTATCTGTCTAGTGAGGCAGAGCTCATCAACAGACTTTGAAATGCTGCATAGAAACGATGCGGGCCACCTTGAGGCGTTGTGTCATTTATAGATGTGCTAAGGTTCTTAACATAAGAACAGCATTATCATACTTAATGGGGATTCACATGAATATTTATATAATGTGAACCAATTTTAATATTTATTTGCTTCACTGAGTTCTTAGGAATATGCACGCTCACAAAGTTTCACTGTCTGCAGCTGAAATGTATTGTTGTGTCTTTGATAAACTTAGTAAAACTTTAGTGAAATAGCAGTAATATACTTTTTTTCCCCGGGCTACAGAGCACACTGGTATTCAGGCCACATCCACCAAATTTGAGAAGAAATAAATATTTTTACTTACATCACCCGCACCGGACTATAAGCCACAGATGAAAGATTTTGTAAATAAATACCTTAATTGTTTCCAGACGATGTCTATAACACAGCGGTAAAACGGCTGAACAAACAAAACAGAATTCATCGTCATGGACCCACTAGCTGCGGAAGCTAGCTCTCCAATTAGCTAAACAGACTCAATAACTACACGGTGACGTTTTGGTGAATTTACGAAACAAAAATGATACAAAAAGTATGCCATTGTAAGTTATTATTACTAACACAGACACTTTTAAATGTGTTAGCATATTAGCTAATGCTAAAAATAGGGATGATTGATAAGAAATTATCGAGTTCGAGCCCATTATCGAATCCTCTTATCGAACCGATTCCTTATCGATTCTCTTATCGAATCCAGATAGGTTGTTGTATATGGAAAAAAAGACAATATTTGGTTGAACAAAAGCTCACTTTTATTTTATAAGAAAAAAAAAAAAAATAAAAAAAATAAATATTGACTGTTACCCCCCTAAAAAAAAGAAAGAAAAAAAAAGACTGTTGTTACCCAAAATATATTAAGTGGGATTTTTCAGAAAAACAAATATGTACAGTAACACAAAAACAACCTGTCTCTGTGATCACTATAGGTGTATAAATAATAATATAGTGTTAAATAAAATCAGTGCCTTGGGCACAAAACTGAAAATAATACAGCTCCCAAAAAGTGCACTTCTGCTGCTATTGGAACATACTAACTACACACACTATGACACTAAGAACACCACAGTCATCAATCAACAATTCTTCCCCCCTTACATGAGAGCGAAGCATGGCAATAATTGCATATTGCCTGTTCTGCCCTCACAATCCAAAGCAGATTAATCCATGTAGGCTCTTTATTGTTGTTGATCTTGCTTTGTCTTTTCCTATCTTTACTTTTGTCTTGCACTGGACTGTTTTTTGAATTTTTTAAACTGAAATACACACAATGACAAATGTATAAGCCATGTGATTCAATTAACATACTGAAATGTAATACACAATATGTAAATATTAGCTTCACACAAATATACAGTACTATCATCAAACAAATACTTCTGAGTGTTGAAACTATTTTGATGGTGGAAATATATAACTGGCAGCCATTTTAAGTCCTCAAAACATCCATTGAAACAGTGCACAAAAATCGTTTTTCAATAAACATCTTAGTATCAAACTTGAACACTTTCCACCTTAATATTGAGTTACATAAACAAGTTAAACAGTTTACTTACAGACTTATCTTTTCAAAGGCTTGTAAGAGCTAACACAACTTGTCTACTTCTCAATTGTCTCAACCCGGAAGTGCCCAAACTAATGACGCGTAGTGTTTTCATATCGCCACAAGGTGTCAGTAAGAGTCTACAATCAAATGGGCATAACATTGCAGGTCCCACAGGGCATTTCCTGTATGGGGGAAGGGATTCGTTCCCAGGGATTCGAATAAAGAACCAACTCTTTTTCTTTACTATAGTGGCCTCGATAACGGGAACCAGTTCTCAAAAAGGGATTTGAGTCCATGGAATCGGTTATTTTCTTATCGAACAACCGGGAGAACCGATTTCGAACATCATCCCTAGCTAAAAACTCTAGCTTTTTTACACTACAGTAGCACTTACGAATATGCATGAAAACACGCCTAAAGACATCACATATGGGACGGTTTCGTAAGTATGAATTGTTTTAGTTATTCTGTAAAACTTACAAACGTTGCTTGGAGTGATGAATAAAAAAATCTTTTTGAGCAGAAACGCTGTAGATAAATAATAGACGAAGCGCCATATAATTCTGGTTCAAGGCACGAAACAGGAAGTACATTTTCAACCCACAGTATCTGCAGTGAGCGAGTTTGTACAAAAAATGGCGCCATAGCACAAACTAATACACCTTCTCAGTGTCGGTGTAATGAGTGAAGAAAAGTCCATAAATTAGCTGTACAGTTTTATAAGCCGCAGGGTTCAAAGCGTGGGGAAAAAGTAGCGGCTTATAGTCCGGAAAATATGAACCTCCAGAGTGAAAGAAATGACACTTACAGCAGTGAGCATAGGGGTGATGTCTAAAACAAGGTTCAGGTACTGTTTAAACTCAGACATTGAGTTTCTGACCTGATATAAGCCTGTTTACAGAAGTATGTGATCTTTCCTTGAATATATTATACTTTTTTAATGTTGCTTTTTAGTCCTGCTGGAGAATGTTGGTGAAGAGCTGGACCCTATCCTTGAGCCTCTTTTGCTGAGACAGACTTTTAAGCAGGGTGGTGCTGTGTGTATCCGCCTTGGAGACAGTACCATCGAATATGCACCCGACTTTCGCTTTTACATCACCACCAAGCTACGTAACCCACACTACCTGCCTGAGACCTCCGTCAAGGTAAGTGGAAGAACCCTCATATTTAAAAGGGTTGATTTAAAATGAAATAAAAAAATCAGTTTTCAACCAACTCCTTTTAATTGTTGATCACCCACTGATTAGCAAGGAGGATTCATTATCAACGTGAAAATAAATACACACCAGCACCAAAACACTTTTGCAGACTGTACTGTTATCTGTGACAGTTATTTTGTTAGAATGACAGTCCCTGTGCCTAATGTCAGGAAAAATGTAGCATGTATCTACATATACAAACACGCTGAAAGTAATTTAAAGAGTGTGAGCTGGAGTCTACACCAGTTGACACGTGGGTTAAAGGTGTTCAACATAAACATACAGTATTGTGTCCAACTTCATGATGGTGACACAACGGAGGTCTCTCCAACAGGTAGCTTGTAGGATACCAGTTCTCACTAGAGATGTCCGATAATGGCTTTTTTGCCGATATCCGATATTCCGATGTTGTCCAACTCTTAATTACCGATTCTGATATCAACTGATACCGATATATACAGTCGTGGAATTAACACATTATTATGCCTAATTTTGTTGTGATGCCCCGCTGGATGCATTAAACAATGTAACAAGGTTTTCCAAAATAAATCAACTCAAGTTATAGAAAAAAAATGCCAACATGGCACTGCCATATTTATTATTGAAGTCACAAAGTGCATTATTTTTTTTAACATGCCTCAAAACAGCAGCTTGGAATTTGGGACATGAGGAGGTTGATGTGGGGTAGCGGGGGGGGGGGGGGGGGTAGCCGGGGGTGTATATTGTAGCGTCCCGGAAGAGTTAGTGCTGCAAGGGGTTCTGGGTGTTTGTTCTGTTGTGTTACGGTGCGGATGTTCTCCCGAAATGTGTTTGTCATTCTTGTTTGGTGTGGGTTCACAGTGTGGCGCATATTTCTAACAGTGTTAAAGTTGTTTATACGGTCACCCTCAGTGTGACCTGTATGGCTGTTGACCAAGTATGTCTTGCATTCACTTGTGTGTGTGAAAAGTCGTAGATATTATGTGACTGGGCCGGCACGGCACACAAAGGCAGTGCCTTTAAGGTTTATGGCGCTCTGTACTTCACCCTACGTCCGTGTACACAGCGGCGTTCTAAAAAGTCATACATTTTACTTTTTGAAACTGATACCGATAATTTTGAAACCGATACCGATAATTTCCGATATTACGTTTTAAAGCATTTATCGGGCGATAACATCGGCAGTCCGATATTATCGGACATCCTTAGTTATAATGCATACAAATGTGTTTCTCTCTTACAAAAGGACTGTTAAAACCAACAATTGCAGTTCCCCTTTAACTCCTCAAAGTGTTGATTTTGACTTTGTGTAGATTTATGTGATCTTGACTACAACATTTTTTCATTTTTTCATTTATTTATTTATTTATTTCAGGCAGTGACATACAAAAATAATAATAATATTTTTTTTAAAAGTACAAAGTTGACAACACATAATAATATAAATTAATATAGTGCAAAAGGTAATGTATAGTATGTAAAGCATGGTTGTCCCGTTTTGCCTGAAAGGGAGTGGGAAGAAGATCATTTATTTAATCCCACCCCCAGTTCTCCATTCAGTGATTATTCACATGAGTTTCACTGTTACTTTGTTTAAGGATTATAATACAAATGTTGTATCATAGTGGCATTACCACAGGTAACAATAATTATTACACTGTAACAATAATTTGTATCAACAATGTAGGAATAATGAATATACCAACAATGGTAATAGACAAAATACCAACAATGGTAATAGACAACATAGCAATAATGGTAATAGACAACATAGCAATAATGGTAAGGAAACATTGAGCACATGTTAACACTTTGAGACAGAGTACAACAGCAGGTCAAATTAAAGACCCTCAGCTCTATATTTGAACCAGACCCAATGTTTGTATAATAGTTTAAATCGATTAATAGTTTGGCTTTGCTTGTGTTGTAAGTCCAGTTTGTTCCATAGTTTTACTCCGCATACAGACACACAAAAACGTTTACGAGTGGTTTGAGCTCTCTGCAATGAGAAATATCCAAAGCCTCTCAAATTATGAGCCTGCACTCGTCTTATAAAAAAACGTTGTAGATTAGGCGGCAATAATTTGTTAAATGCTTTATATAAGATTATTAATGTATTATATTTAACATTGGCATTTAGTAACAGAACAATATGAAATAGCAACTAAAAAATATATAATCTTATTAAGCCAAACTTCCATTGAGCTCCTGAAATTACTATTTATTTTTTAGCTGCAGAAAAAAAACAATTAAATTATACAACAATTTAAATCCAAAACAAACATTTAGGTAGTCGTTGGATGCCATCGGCTGCCTCAAACGTATAAAATAAAACCATCCATCCCACCATCCTCTTCCGCTTATCCAAGGTCAGGTTGCTTGGGCAGCAGCCTAAGCAGAGAAGTCCAGACTTCCCTGTTCCCAGCTACTTCGTCCAGCTCTTCCCGGGGGATCCCAAGGCGTTCCCATGCCAGCTGGGAGACATATAGTCTCTCCATTGTGTCCTGGGTCTTCCCCGTGGTCTCCTACTGGTCGGACATGCCCTCAACACCTCCCCAGGGAGGCGTTGCAGGGGGCATTCTGACCAGATGCCCGATCCACCTCATCAGGCTCCTCTTGTTGTGGCTTTACTTTGAGCTACTCACAAAATAAAATAAAACCTTTGCTGCTATATGTAAAAGGAGATAAATAGTCAAGACTGAAACTGTGTATGATTTGCATGCAGACTGCCCGATGATTGCACGAACAGTGACTGGAAAAACTGGCAAATGATGAAAAATTCATATCAACTCATCTAATTAATTCAAATATAAAATCCTGTTCAGGAAGTTGACTGGGGGACGAATACATTTCGTAGGGCTGTGCAAGAGAACGCTATATACTTGTGGAAATAAATGGAAAACTCACTTATAAATAAGAACATTGCCATATACACTACCGTTCAAAAGTTTGGGGTCACCCAAACAATTATGTGGAATAGCCGTCATTTCTAAGGACAAGAATAGACTGTCTAGTTTCAGATGAAAGTTCTCTTTTTCTGGCCATTTTGAGCGTTTAATTGACCCCACAAATGTGATGCTCCAGAAACTCAATCTGCTCAAAGGAAGGTCAGTTTTGTAGCTTCTGTAACGAGCTAAACTGTTTTCAGATGTGTGAACATGATTGCACAAGGGTTTTCTAATCATCAATTAGCCTTCTGAGCCAATGAGCAAACACATTGTACCATTAGAACACTGGAGTGATAGTTGCTGGAAATGGGCCTTTATACACCTATGTAGATATTGCACCAAAAACCAGACATTTGCAGCTAGAATAGTCATTTACCACATTAGCAATGTATAGAGTGTATTTCTTTAAAGTTAAGACTAGTTTAAAGTTATCTTCATTGAAAAGTACAGTGCTTTTCCTTCAAAAATAAGGACATTTCAATGTTACCCCAAACTTTTGAACGGTAGTGTACATTTTTTTTACAGGTGTGCTGCCATAACGTGGAGTCACTATTCTCAATCAATCAATCAATCAATCAAAGTGTATTTATATAGGCCTTAATCACAAGTGTCTCAAAGGGCTGCACAAGCCACAACGACATCCTCGGCTCAGATCCCACATCAGGGCAAGAAAAAACTCAACCCAATGGGATACAATGAGAAACCTTGGAGGGGACCGTAGATGTGGGGACCCAGATTCTGACGGCCAACTGGCTGTGAAACTAACAGCCGAGATGATCTTGCTTATTTAAACCTTTGACAAGGCCTAACTCCAACTATGTGTGCTACAGGTGACTCTGTTGAACTTCATGATAACCCCAGAGGGTATTCAGGACCAGCTGCTAGGAATTGTGGTGGCTCGAGAGAGGCCTGATCTTGAGGAGGAGAAGCAGGCTCTAATATTGCAAGGAGCTGAGAACAAAAGGTACACTATCGCAATCTTGTCCAAACCCAGGTTCAAACTGCAGTTGAAGAAACACACTATTTCACTTTTGCCAGACAATTGAAGGAGATTGAGGACAAAATTTTACAAGTGCTCTCCTCCTCTGAGGGCAACATCCTGGAGGATGAAACAGCCGTGACCATTCTCTCCCAGTCCAAGGTGTTAGCCAATGAAATCACGGAAAAACAGGCGGTGGCTGAAGTGACCGAGCGGAAAATTGATGAGACGCGCTTGGGCTACAAATCCATCGCCATTCATTCTGCCATACTCTTCTTCGCCATTGCTGACTTGGCCAACATTGAGCCGATGTACCAGTACTCCCTCACCTGGTTTATTAACCTCTTCATCAATTCCATAGACAACTCAGACAAGAGCGATGACTTGGAGCTGAGGTAAGTGTAGCTGATCATTGACACTGCACATCATTTAAATAGGTCGCAACACAAAACACAGTACAGGAAAATCTCCAAAATCTGTTCAGAGAATTTAGACGTCAACTAAACTTTCAAACAAACCTTTTGCGTCTGAACCACTATCAATGAGCATCAAGGAAATAACTGGGGAATTTTGCAACAAAGCAGGAGGGGATAGAAATAGAAAAACAGGAAGACAGAGGGGGAAATTGCGGGGACAAGAGAGGGATAAGACAGAAAGACAACAACAGCAAACACAACAATAACAACAACAACAACAACAATAGAACAACATCAGCAAATAGGGTATGTACAAATATGATGGTAAACGTGATAGCAAAGAAGCAGTTAGTGAAATAAATAATAATACAGAAATGACAATGAACATTATTACACTACAAATGGAGCAATACAAATACCAATAGAAATAGCACTATTGATAATGAATAATAACAATAATTACCTCTATTATCAACAATACACTTGTTCAAATGCAACAATGCGTATATGTAATGATAACTTGAAATACAAAAACAAGCAGATAAATGGAGGGGAAGAAAGAGAAGCAAACTATATTAACCTTGTAGATTGTTATAGTAACAATAGGTTAAGCTTTGTCAGTGTGCCATGTGTTACCCAGTTTCACGTAGGGCAACTACGTTCAATCAATCAATCAATCAATGTTTACATATATAGCCCTAAATCACGAGTGTCTCAAAGGGCTGCACAAGCCACAACGACATCCTCGGCTCAGATCCCACATCAGGGCAAGGAATATTACGTTAATATATGTTTGATGAAACATGATTATGTTATGCATGAGTGTATCTCGGTGGGTTTTATTTGGTGGGAAATAGGCTCAAATGGCTGTTTGTGTGGTGGAGGTTGCCGACCCCTGGCCACTACCAATAGGACACAAGTGTTCAGCCTTGACAAAGGTCTGCGCTTTCTTCAGCATGCTTCATAATGTTTGAAGTGAACCAGAGTTTTAGGTTTAGTTGTTTTTCTTTAGAATATGTGAAACATATGCTGCGCATTATTAAGTCCTTACTCATTCATCTTCTTCAGGCTGAATATTCTGAGAGATCACTTTACTTACTCGCTGTACGTCAATGTGTGCCGCTCACTCTTTGAGAAGGATAAGCTGCTCTTTTCCTTCTGCCTCTGCGTCAGTCTACTGATGCACAGCTCCATGGTAGGAAAATACACACCTGACAGACTGTAGCTTATTGTCAAGCAATATGGCTTACAAACTTGTGCACCAAAGATTTGAGTTGCATCCTCATATCTTAGATCAATGAGGATGACTGGCACTTCCTTTTGACGGGTGGCGTTGGGCTGGACAACCCCTACTCAAATCCCTGCACATGGCTCCCCAAGAAGTCCTGGGACGAGATCTGCCGGCTGGATGCAATGGAGCCATTCAAAGGCCTGCGCCGTGATATGACTCAAAACAGGAATATGTGGAAGGAGGTCTATGACAGCACAGTAAGTGTCATCATCTGAGTCATGGCTGATTAATACTTTGTCTCAAATGGTTTTGTAGTAAGTTTACCTGAGCAACATAGTTCCTGCCAAACCCTGCTTTTTTAAAACATATGTAACTAATAAAGGTCCCTTATTACAATATTTTTTCCCCCAAAATTTAAATACAGTACATATTAAAAGCCTACTGAAACCTACTACTACCGACCACGCAGTCTGATAGTTTATATATCAATGATGAAATCTTAACATTGCAACACATGCCAATACGGCCGGGTTACATTAGTAATGTGCAATTTTAAATTTCCCGCGAAATATCCTGCTAAAAACGTCTCGGTATGATGACGTTTGCGCGTGACGTCCCGGATTGTAGCGGACATTTTGGGACAGCATTGTGGCCAGTTATTAAGTCGTCTGTTTTCATCGCAAAATTCCACAGTATTCTGGACATCTGTGTTGGTGAATCTTTTGCAATTTGTTTAATGAACCATGGAGACAGCAAAAAAAAAAGCTGTAGGTGGGAAGCGGTGTATTAGCGGCCGGCTGCAGCAACACAAACACGTAGCCGGTGTTTCATTGTTTACATTCCTGAAAGATGACAGTCAAGCTTTACCATTGGCTTGTGGAGAACTCTTACCAGGAGGACTTTGAGTTGGATACGCAGTACCGTGAGTACGCAGCTGCGACTTCCAAACATTTGATCGCTTGCCCGTACGTGCGTGCTGCTATGTGCATGTCACGTACATAACTTTGGGGACTTTGGGGAAATATATGTGCTGTATGAACTTCGGGGAGGTGAACGGTACTTTAGGCTGTAGTATTGAGTGTGTTGTGCGGGTGTTTGATTTGTATTGGCGGGTTATATGGACGGGAGGGGGGAGGTGTTTGTTATGCGGGATTTATTTGTGGCATATTAAATATAAGCCTGGTTGTGTTGTGGCTAATAGAGTATATATATGTCTTGTGTTTATTTACTGTTTTAGTCATTCCCAGCTGAATATCAGGTCCCACCCGCCACTCACAGTATCTTCCCTATCTGAATCGCTTCCAATGCCCTCTAGTCCTTCACTTTCACTTTCCTCATCCACAAATCTTTCATCCTCGCTCAAATTAATGGGGAAATCGTCGCTTTCTCGGTCCGAATCGCTCTCGCTGCTGGTGGCCATGATTGTAAACAATGTGCAGATGTGAGGAGCTCCACAACCTTTGACGTCACGCTACTTCCGGTACAGGCAAGGCTTTTTTATCAGTTACCAAAAGTTGCAAACTTCATCGTCGATGTTCTCTACTAAATCCTTTCAGCAAAAATATGGCAATATTGCGAAATGATCAAGTATGACACATAGAATGGATCTGCTATCCCCGTTTAAATAAGAAAATCTAATTTCAGTAGGTCTTTAAACATTCCACAATATTGTATCCAAAGTGTGTTGTCCAAAATCTAGCTTTGAAACCTGGAAATTATCAGTTTAAAGGAGACCTTTGTTGATTTTAATCTACATTTGAAACGCCTTCTTGCGGTCCAAATATTATGTATTTAATGTGCTTTGGTGTAAATGTTGTGTTAAGTTTGATCCACAGTCCATTTTATAACCCAGTTTTTTGAGTCTGTTCGCAAGATGTTTGATTCTGGAGTTGTTCCTAGATTGCAAATGAAACCATGAAGTCCCTCTCCAAAAATATCATAATTTATCTTTTGTAATGTACACTGTTTAAATATATATCTTGAAGTCGTCATTTCGATGTAGATGCACTGCACGAGTCCGACTGATTCTAAAATGCTCATAAAAAGTGGTAAATGTCTCCTGCATGTTTGAAAACTTAACAAAACACCGACAGGTAACATGAATGTGCGGTAAAAATGATCGAGTGTCTCTGTGGTGAAAGCCCCATACTGTACATGCAAAATACCCATTTGAATCATTTTTAATTGTACACGCAGTCTTAGTAGATCACACGAAACATGCCCATTTATTGTACATGCTATTTAATTGTTTGCACACACTGTTTAGTGCGTTGTATTTGGATCTTAGTCATTCAGGCTAAGTATCTCTTCCCTACCAGTAACTGTAATCACTGAATAAATCAAAAATCAAATTAACATAACTAGTAATACATTTCAAACCTTTCATCTCAGCAAAACAACAAATTCAAAAGCATTCCAAAAAAAATAATACCTCCCAATAACCTTCTTTCAGACACCTCAGTAGCCCTTCCAACCGCAAAATAGTCAAATGATCTCTGCCTCTTGTCTCCCAACACAGAAATCTGGACCCAGGTCTCCAAATGTACAGCTCATACAACATAAAACGACACATAATATGCTGACAATGCTTGTTAGAGAGACCAGATAATTTTCTTCTGTTGAAAATGTCGACCCATTCACTCCTGGAAAGCAATTACGGGGAAATGTTTTAGAAGGTTGTACGATCTCCTCCTCGCCAGCCCCTCTGCCTGCTAGAAGATTTGACTTAGATCAGTATTCAACCTAAGTATGGAAAACCCCTCCAGTTTTGTCTAACGATCACTATGACAATCATCCTTAAAGTCCAAAAAAATATATTGTCGTATTTGCTTTGCCCGGTGGCTGTATGGACATCATCCTCGTAATGCACTTCACAGCTTTAACACACACATAGATTTTAAAAGGTATACAAAGACAATAGGGTTCACTCAGGGCTCACTTGGGGCAGTTTGCAGTGCAGGAGTGTGCCGTGGCCTTCTGTGCGCCACCACACTTCCAACTTTCCTTCATTCGAAATGCATTCATCATGCTCGTACCCTTTAGGCAATCGTCACAGGGAGTTTCTGAAGGTCATGTTTTCCGATTGGACAGTTGGTATGCATGACTGGTAGTAGTCATTTTAGATAGTGGTGGGCTTTGGGGCCTTCCTTGGGCTCCAGATTAGCTTGGACATACGGCTATAGCGTCACTTTATTAGCACCTCAAGACAAATAAGGTGCACACACATTTTGGAGGCTATTGTAATTGTTAAATTGACATTTGGCAGATGTTTGCCTGGAACTATCCATCCGAATTTCTAAGAAATGTCAATGCAAGTTACAGAGACAATTGTGACATTCTTAATGGACTGGAATGCTCAGAATTCTCATTCCTATAATTTTTTATCGTTCGCTCATTGATGAGCTGTCTTCAAAATGCTTCTTTTAAGTACAAAGGTACTGTTTGGACCCTCCCAGATTATTTTATTCTAAAAATGTCTGAATGGGGCAAAGTGACTAGGATTGAAGATTAACATTTTAGTCTGCATAAATGATTAAGTATAAACTGTAGCAAAACCAAAGCTGAAGAGAAGACCGAGCTGTCTAAAGTCTGGCACATTCTCTGAAAATGGTCGCTCGTCACACAAGCTTTTGTCCATCTTCCTGCCCCGCAGAGAGACCAACATGTGTATGTGCGTACAGATAAGAAATAAGGTGAAATCATTGTTTCATCTCTTCAAGGCAAATCAAAGGCCAAAGCAAGCGACATCTATGGTGTTCCATTTTGCCAGAAGGAGGAAAATTATAGGAGAACTGCACTTTTTTTTTTTTTTTTTTTTTTTGCCTTTCGTTCACAATCATTATGAAAGACATGACGATGGATGGTTATTTTATTTTTTTATGAATTCTAAATATTAAATAAATGTAAATAAAAGTCCGCTTACACCGGAGCCAATGGGAGCTCCACTATTTCGCCCATAAAATCCAATAAATAACCGTTCAAAAACAACAATACTCAATTTACATTTGTGACTTGAATATTAACCAAGTATTAGTGATATTGTTATTATAAGAGTTAACGCAGACAAAATATTTATAGCGGCGACGCATTCACTTCCTGTGTGCCAATCTTTACATATATACATATATATATGTATATGTATATATGTATACATATATATGTGTATAAATATGTATATATACATAATTTTGCCACACCTATTGTGTGTGTGACAATAATTGGTACTTTAACTTTTAACTTTTATATATATATATATATATATATATATATATATATATATATATATATATATATATATATATATATATATATATATATATATATATATATATATATGTATATATATATATATATATATATATATATATATATATATATATGTATATATATATATATATATATATATGTATGACTACATATTAAGTGTGGAGAAAGTGTTTTGCATTTTTCCCATCATTTCTTTTAATAGATTTAAATGGGTGTAATTTGTATTAATTTATTTATTTTATGTTGATTAGATGTTTTGTTATAATATTCACAAAGTTCATTGAGCAGGTTGTGTTATGTGTGATCATGTTTGTTGAATGTAGGTGCTGGTTGATTTGGAGATTTTGCACCATGACTTGGGAAGGTTGCTTGGATTGGGTCATGATGAGGAAATACTGTGCTGTATGGTTTTGCAAGTAAAATTAATGGTTGAGTAACTTTCATTGGCCACCAGAAAATGGCAGCTATTTATTAGACTCATGGCAATTTGAATATGATATGAATACACCGCTCCCGGCTTTATTGCTTATTGCACTCGTACCGTCCAGTGGCGCTGGGCCAAAATGAAGACGGCATCCCACTGGCTAAATCGAAGAAACACGGGCCTCACAGGTAATGCAGCACCTCACCGGCTAAATATGTCAATACCACAGCACAGATGTGGGACCAAGTCATTGCTTTGCAAGTCACAAGTAAGTCTCAAGTCTTTGCCCTCAAGTCTCGAGTCAAGTCCCGAGTCAAGACAGGCAAGTCCCAAGTCAAGTCCAAAGTCAAGACTGGAAAGTCTCAAGTCGAGTCCCAAGTCCTGCATTTTGAGTTTCGAGTCCTTTCAAGTCCTTTTAACCACAGACTAATATTTTTTACACAGATTGTGTATGCTTTTAAAACGCTGTATTTATTTATTAAAACAAGTGCATTTGAAATTGCAAGAAAAAAAATAGTGCTGACATTGCAATTCATAATAGCACTATTAACAGTAATTTTAATAGTTTAAACAATTTTAAACATTTAACTCATTCCTTTACAGAATAAACACATTTGCAAAAACAAACATTAACATACTGTTGGTTGTATTTTATGAAAATAATATTACCACAGAGTTGAGAAGGAGCAAAGATCTTCAATATTTGTATGTGAAAATCACAAAGAAATCTTCTGGGGGAGGATGACCCCCCTACAGGGGTTTGGTTTACAAACTTTCAGCCCCACCTAAAACAAAATTCACCAGCCGCCACTGATTATGATGCATTCTCATTTTAGGCAAAATATAAGACAATACTTTCTTAACAGTATAATTGTAACCAGGAATAAGTCTTCAAGTAACAATATTCAAATACTAACATTGTTGGGTAAAACAGCATTTGGTTTTATTCTGAATGTAGTGAAACAAATTTGTGGTTTTAGCTGATATAAAGACTTTCAGGTGTTTATATATGTTTAAGTATTTGGCAGACGCTTTTATCCAAAGCGACATACATAAAAAATACATACATAACAATCACTGTAAACATGATCATTTAAGGGAAGAATGTAATACAAAATATCAATACAAAGTGTCAAGACAGAATAAACTCTCTGCTGCTGCAGCAACAGAGGTACAGTCTATAAGATATATAGATATCTAATGTATTCATACATTGTTTATGTAGGATATACGCATGTATATATAACCTAATCATTTAAAAATAGCTTACCGTTTTTTCCCCCTTCTCTGGGATTATATTCCCAGTTTTGATCTCGGACGTCTGTATAAGAATATTATATTACTGTTAAGCAAACTATGAATAATAAAACTTGCCAAAACGTGTCCGTTATCATAGCTACACGTATGACAAAAAACCACGTGAAAATCAGTGGTATTCAGTGAGGTAAAATGAATTAAATGCGTTGACAGTTCATTGCTCCTGACAAATGAATTGCACTGAGTGGAGCGGATCACCACTCCAAGATGGCGGCCCCGCGTCTCGTCTGCGCCAATAGGCAGTAGCGCTCAATGCTGCGTACCCTTAAAACATGTCTATGGTTATAACGTTAGCAGTGAGTTTACAGCCTCAGTGATTTAACTACACAGCAAATAAAAGTCATGTTACTTAGCCAATAAACGTTATCTTACATTCAAAACTGACCCTTCTTTGGGCAACTTCAAATGTCGAACGAAGTTGGAAGTTGTTGCGTCTCCGTCTGTAATATTTGAACTGCGTGATTTGCATACGCAATTCGTTTTTTGTTGACCAAGTCGTAGTTTTTATACCCGAACGAAACCAACTTTGGCATAATTGTTTCTCTCTGCCGCATTGTTTGACAACTCTTGTTCGGTGGTTGTCCTGCAATTTTATTGGATGAATGCTGTGTGATGAATACAACGTATAACTAATTTGATTGGCTGTTGTACTGACAGCACACCAGCTGACAGGCAGCACACACGCTGATAGACAGACACGTACAAAATGAAAGATACGGAGCGCTCCCAAATAACTTTTTAAGCTTTGGGTTTTGGGGAAAGTAGCAAGTCATGTCAAGTCAAAAGGCTCAAGTCCAAGTGAAGTCACAAGTCATTGATGTTAAAGTCTAAGTCGAGTTGCAAGTCTCTTTACATTTTGTCAAGTCGAGTCTAAAGTCATCAAATTCATGACTCGAGTCTGACTCGAGTCCAAGTCATGTGACTCGAGTCCACACCTCTGCCACAGCATAATCTAATTAGCTCTCTGCGATCACCCCGCCACTAAAAACAGTTTGTCTACATTGGCAGATATAATAACAATATCACTAATACTTGGTTAATATTCAGGTCACAAGACGTAAATGGAGTACTGTTGGCGGTTTTTGGATGGTTATTTAGAGGGCTTTATGAGGTGAATAGTATACTCCTATTAACTGCATATTTAGCCACCTTGTACTGGCTGTAATTTATGGTTTTGAATGCATGAAAAAAGGTATTGTCTTACATAGGAATTGTGAATGATGGGCAGAAAGAAATAGAAAGAAAGGTCACTTCTCCTTTAACACAAACTATTAACACTAGCAAGAAAGTGTAAGAGGAATTGTTTGCCTGTGAGGATATACACTGTCTTTTTGATGATAAAGGAACTGCAACTTTATCTAATTAAATCTTTTCATTACGTATTTTGCCAGAAGCAGCTATGTTATCTGGTTGCGTGAAAAGCTGTTAAATCGATATGTGGTGCACATGATGCTGTATGAAGCGCACTTTCTTGTCTCGCTGCTGTCACACAGATGCACACACGCTCTGATTAATAATCAACCCACTTCGCCACTACATTTATATCTAATTAAATCTAGTGTGTTCCGGTTGCAGAATTTACATTAGCTCAGTCTAGTTTAAAGAGCAGCTGTTCAGTCAAGCGCGCACACACTTAAACACGCATACATCCTGTGCACGCACACACGCACACACACGCACAATCCCCATAAGTTTGTAGGTGTTTCTTTCTCACAGCACCTGCCATTAAATATAGCCACAACTCTCGACAAACAGCCCTCGGGAGGTAAATCTTCTTTTTTTTTTTCTAGCATTGCACTGGTGCACGTTCTTCCAATGTATCGTATTAGTCCGTTCCAGTTGTTCATACTTTTTCTGTTTCATCGCATCTTTCTTTTTTTAATATTCAAATATTCGTCATGCTATCCATATTCTCCACGACAAATCACCACTCTTTTTGCAATGATTAATCTTGAAACAGCTCAATTTAAAACAAAACACTCCTAATTTCTGTCAGGTTCAAACACTGAGGACATTTATTAAACAGACAAAAAGCAAGGAATTAAACAGAGACAAGATTCAATTTAGCTCAATGAGGAGAAACGCGTAGACCTGTACCCTTGCACAGTGTCGTCCCACGCTCTGACGAAAGGTTGCATGCCTCCTCTTTTGTTTGGACTTTCCTTGATTACATGGCAACAGCTGTTTCTAAGGGGAGACGGGTCGTAAACAGCCGTTGCCTTTGGTCACAAAACAGTTCAAAGAAAAGATGCCTGGATCTTGCGTCAGGTTCTGTTTCCTCTCCGCTTTGTAGATCTCGGGTCAAGACAAAATCATCCTGTGGATTACAATAGATCAAAGAAACCGACGCCTTCATGTCGCTTCCCATCGTACACAGTAGAGTTTTACAAGCCTTCTGCTTGGTAAGATCAAAGACAGCTTTTGTCTGCTCGCCGGGAACTCATTGAAACACAAAGTTTTGTGATAACTTAGATACAAATATTCGGACAATTTTCTTCCAAACAGATTGTCATAAAGCCTCTTTGATGTTAAAGGTAGCTTGATGAAGAGCGTTCTGTCAGGATTTGATTGTTGAGTTGCAACGAAAACGAGACGTACATGTAGGTGTAACAGAAACACTACCACAACGTTGCAAACGATCGTACGTAAAAAGTAAAATACAAAAGGATCATGACGCCAAGACGATAACAAAAAGTGGTGCGGATAATAACCAGGCAAACAAAAATACGAGATGCCAGACTATTAGAAAGAATCAGGAAGACAGCAAAAGGTAAAACAGAAGCACCAAAAAGAACTAGAGTTGGCAAAAGGCAGAACAAAAAGAGGAGTGGTATAACTGTACAGGAGGTACCACTAATTTTGCTTAACCCTTGACTTTATAAGTGTGTGTGAAGAATGCAGTACCGACCTGATAAAACCTGATAAGTCAGAAAGAGAAAGAGATGATACAGTATCATCTGCTCACAGATGGTACCGGGGGGGGGGGGGGGGGGGGGTTGTTTGAGCACACTGCAACTAGTCCTGGATAGTCCCACTCCTTAATGCTTCAGTCACATGCAAGATTCTCACAAGAACCAGGCAGAAATACAACCTTACCGACTGTACAATGCTGGCAAACATTTCAGGACAAGACAAAAACAAGACCGGACTAAGTGGTGCAATTTGGCATCTTCCAGGTGTGAACGCAGAGCCAACAAAGGAGGCTACTGGGGGATTGTGTTAAACCTTGTTAGAATAATAAATAAAAAAATCTCACTTTTTTTGTCAAATCTATGGCATTTTTTAAGGGAAATAAACAGATGTAGTAATGTGTTCTAACTGGTCACAAGGTGTCAGTAACGTCACATGGATGTACTCTAGTACTTACATACTGTACGTGACTAATGCAGTAGCGCTCCTTCCTGTAGTGTCGATGTTGTTACATGTCCAGGGGAAGAAGATGGCACAGACAGCGGAGACGTCGTAAACTCAATATTTATTTATGTATTAATAAGAAATGGACTGTGTAAACTAATCCAAAATGTGTGTAGAGATTAGCTGCAGTGTGTTACCGGTAGTGTTGAGCGAGGTGCGGAAGTCCAAGAGGGGCAAGGCAGGCTCGGATGTCCGTGAGCAGGCGTGAGATCAAAGGCAGGAGTGAGGCGTCCAAAGTCCGTGTCCAGGCGGGAGGTCGAGATCCAAAAGGTGCAGCCAGGGAACCAGAGGGGATACGGGGAGACGAGACACACAGCTCGTAACGCGGGAACGGAGGAAAGGCTGCTGGAACGACAAGGGACACGAGACAAATGAACATGGAGGGGGAGAAACACAGAGAGAGAGAGATTGCATAGAGCTAGGGGTTGTTGGCTTACTGTACGGGAACAGGTCGCAGGCTTAAGAATCCCAGGAAGCTCATAAGTGACAGGTGTGCTGATTGCAGATGGGGTGCGCCCGGGCCATGACAGATTTAGCGGTCTAATGCTCTTTGTGGTGCACAGTGTTGGTCATCTTACCTTAAAAAAGTTATTAGTTATAGCTACAAATTACAAACAATAATTGAATTAGTAGTTACCTCATTGTAAGCGAAACTAGTTACTCAGCAAAGTAACTGGGATGTTATTTTTCATTTTGTTATTTTATACGCTATTTAGTTCGTACATCTTTAATGTGAAATATAATAATATTAACTGATCGAAGAATAAAACCACTGTATACAGTACTTTAGAGCATTTGGTATTGATCTGTACTCAATAGTTTGCAGCGTGCCATATGATATCCATAGAGATAAAAATTTATTAAAATATAAATATTCCGTAAAGTAACAACATTAAACATTGAAAGTACAAACCCCAATATGGTACCAAAAATGTAAACTTTGGTGATAAGACACAAAAGAGCATTTGGCCTTTAAGTAGTGCAGATCTCTGCACCTTTATTCCAACATACAGTCTGATATAACTTTAGATAAAACTGTAACCAAGTTTTGGGCAAATAAATGACATGCATTCAAGTAAAATCATTTTTTTTTAAATTCCTGAATGACATTCTGACAATAAATTGCATTTGTGTATAAATATTTGGGTCTTTTCTTAAGCTAATTTAATTATGCAACAGGGCCGGTTTAGACAGCCATACTGTAGGAATGGGATTAATTTGACCCCATTTGTCGTGGTTTAGCTAACACATGAATAGTGACAAATTGGGGGGTGCATTATGTTTATTTCAGCCCCACACTGCAAAAAGTCAGTGTTCAAAAACAAGAAAAAATTACACACATCAGGACTGGCGGAAATTGTGATTTAAAAATAAAAAATTAGGATATTTTATTTGAACTAAGCAAAATTATCTGTCAATAAAACAAGAAAATTTGGCTTGTCAAGACTTTCCAAAACAAGTAAAATTAGCTAACCTCAATGAACCCAAAAATACCTTAAAATAAGTATATTCTCACTAATAACAACTGTACTACTATATGAGTACGTATTTTCTATTGTTTCATTGAAAATAAAACAGCAAAGTCCATTTGGCTGTCATCTGTTTTAATATGAGACACAATTGTGTCTAAGTCTTGATTTTTTTTTTTTTACATGCTTGAAATAAGAAATTATTACTTAAAAAATGTGTTTTATACTTGTGAGTGTTGATGACACAGCTTTGCAACAGTTGATATTCTAGTTTCAAGCATGTTTTACTCAATATAGGTCATACAATCTCAGCAACAAGCTGTAATATCTTACTGAGATCATTAAGGACCAAAACCCTTAAAACAAGTAAAACACTAACATAAAATCTGCTTGGTGAGAAGAATGATCTTATCAGACAGAAAATAAGATAATATCACCCTTATTTGAGATATTTAATCTTACTTAGATTTCAGTTTTTGCAGTGCAGATGGTAGTTGAGTTCTGAATATCGTAAAATGTGTTTTGTAGTAATTCCAACTTTGACCACAGCCTCGGTTGCTATGTAGAGTGGCACTTTCCATCATTATTTTTATTTAGGAATAGCCCTCTGCAGTAAAGCTCATTCAAAAAACGAAGTAACCAAACTGAAGTTGAATAAATTCTCGTTACTAATTGGCTTATATGTTGTTCCGTGCCTGCTTTAGAACCCCCACCAGACTCCCCTCCCTAACGAGTGGCAGGACAAGCTTACCCAGTTTCAAAGGATGCTGGTGATCCGATGTCTCCGACCAGACAAGGTCAGCACTTGTCATGTTTTCCATGGATACCACAAAGTCTCCTAATTACACTGTTACCTTCCCCAGATTATTCCCATGGTACAGGAGTTTGTTTCTGCCAGTTTGGGCCGCCCCTTCATTGAAGCCCCGCCCTTCAACCTGAGTAATACCTTCGGTGACAGCCAATGTTGCGCCCCGCTCATTTTCATCCTGTCGCCAGGTTCCGACCCCATGGCGGCTTTGCTCAAGTTTGGACATGAAATGGTACTTACACACGTCACACTCACCATCTATGAAACCTGCTGTTTCCACGAATTGAAGCCAGTACTCATCTCACACACGAGTCCTAAAGACAATGACATTTTTATTATAAATAAAGGAATCATTTCCCTGTCCAAGGTTTCTACATATGCTCATATGCTCTTGTGTTACAGGGCTTCACGGGGGATAAGCTGACGTCGCTTTCTCTGGGCCAAGGCCAGGGTCCCATTGCTATGAAAATGATTGAAGCAGGCATTGCTGACGGCACCTGGGTGGTTCTCCAGAACTGTCATTTAGCCACATCATGGATGTCCACAATGGAGAGAGTCTGTGAGGTTAGAATGCTCAGATTTACACATAGCATAATAATATAACAGCATAATAAACATGCTGACATACAGATACTGTATGAAAAACTGTTACGAAATAGCTTCGAAGGTACAATTTTTCCTTCAGAATATCTACTGAAAATGCTCACTGTAGTAGTCTAAAGCAGTGTTTTTCAACCACTGTGCCGCGGCTCTAATTGGGACTTCGGAATGCAAAAGTGATAGCCATATCCTTGAGAAAAGACTACCTGTCCAGCTCAACGCCAACATTTGAGTTATGACTTAAAGCAGCTGTTTTCCAGACACTTACACACGAACATCGCCTTTTATGGTCAGGATGCGCTCTCCTGACTTAGCACACACACCCAGAACAGAAAGGATGAATATAAAAACGGATGGTTTGGCTTGTCCAGAGAGGAGTCCTTCATTTTTTGACTAGAGTTCCTCCAGGTACTGCAGACCTAAATAACGACGCTCGCTTGTAATAAAGCAACTTTTTGTTCTGCAAAGCGTCTCCGACGTCTCTTTTGATCCAGCCGCACTGCCGTGTTGCCCTCCTGCCCGGGAGTGGGTGACAAGACCAGAATTACACTTCACTACCTTTTTTTTTTAGACTGCAAAACTGCAAGCTTACGCCAAAATGCATGAACCTTATGATTTGATGCTTTGGCATTGTTTAATACGAGTATACAACATTGTAACAACATTTATAAATCAGAAAAGACAAAATATATAAGTATGTAACTGGAGATGTCCGATAATAACGGACTGCCGATATTATCGGCCGATAAATGCTTTAAAATGTGATATCGAAAATCATCGGTATCAGTTTCAAAAAGTAAAATGTATGACTTTTTAAAACGCCGCTGTACGGAGTGGTACACGGACGTAGAGAGAAGTACAGAGCGCCAATAAACCTTAAAGGCACTGCCTTTGCGTGCCGGCCCAATCACATAATATCTACGGCTTTTCACACACACAAGTGAATGCAAGGCATACTTGGTCAACAGCCATACAGGTCACACTGAGGGTGACCATATAAACAACTTTAACACTGTTACAAATATGCGCCACACTGTGAACCCACACCAAACAAGAATGACAAACACATTTCGGGAGAACATCCGCACCGTAACACAACATAAACACAACAGAACAAATACCCAGAATCCCTTGCAGCACTAACTCTTCCGGGATGCTACAATATACACCCACCCCCCGCTATCCCCCCCCAACCCCGCCCACCTCAACCTCCTCATGCTCTCTCAGGGAGAGCATGTCCCAAATTCCAAGCTGCTGTTTTGAGGCATGTTAAAAAAAAATAATGCTCTTTGTGACTTCAATAATAAATATGGCAGTGCCATGTTGGCATTTTTTTCCATAACTTGAGTTGTTTTATTTTGGAAAACCTTGTTACATTGTTTAATTAATTGTTAATTAATTAATGTAAAATTAGGCATACTAATGTGTTAATTCCACAACTATATATATATCGGTATCGGTTGATATCGGTATCGGTAATTAAGAGTTGGACAATATCGGAATATCGGATATCGGCAAAAAAAGCCATTATCGGACATCTCTATATATAACTATTTCAGCTTTGGGGTTCCTCTGTATTTCAGCCATTAATATTATGCAGTTTTGTATGACCATACAATTTAGTCCTCGACCTAACCCTTGGTGTGTTTTTTTTGAGCAGGAACTGAACCCAGAGTCCACCCACCCCGACTTCAGACTGTGGCTCACCAGTTACCCATCGCCCACCTTCCCAGTGGCGGTGCTCCAAAATGGGGTGAAGATGACCAACGAGGCGCCAAAGGGCCTGCGGCCTAACATCGCCCGCTCCTTCCTAATGGACCCCATCTCTGACCCGAATTTTTTTGACAGCTCCAGCAAACCGGTGAGAGTGTGTTTGTGTGTGCAGGTGGCTTGCCCTTCTGCCGCCATTACCGGGCGTTTCATGTTTTGTTATCACCTCGCTGTGTGCTTAATCAGTGTCAGCTGTGGAAGCAGCCTCGACTATTTATCTCCACACCTTCCATCCACACCTTCCAGATACACATTCTTTACATTGTGCCGTACTTTCCCCTCCTTCCAGGTTGTGTTCAGGAAACTCCTGTACGGCCTATGCTTCTTCCATGCTCTGACCCAGGAGAGAAGGAAGTTTGGACCTTTAGGATGGAACATTCCATACGAGTTCAATGAGACTGACCTTCGGATCTCCGTCCAGCAGTTACAGATGTTCCTTGAGCAGCATCAGGTAGACAGGGAGACGATTCATTGCCAACTGCCACCATTTTATGGATATTGTTGCAGTTGTTTTATTCCCAGAGTCCCAGTACAGTATATCATTACATATTAGGACAAATGAATATACAGGATAGTTAGTTATTGTGCTCCTGCAGTGATTTTTTACTTTATTTAAATAAGTAGGCTCCTTCCCATGTGAGCGTACACCAGCTATATTCATAAATACCGTTGACATTTTTACATACTTAACCCGCAAACCCCAGTTGTAGAAATAGTAATATTCTTTATGAGATGACATTTTCATTACATAACCAAAGTGTCACTGAATTATTTTAGATGTAAGCCTCACTCAAGTAAATGCCACACGGGCCACATCCTGCCCCCTCCTTCAAGGGAGTTTCAGCAATTTTCTCAGTTAAAAAAAAAGAACAAGCACTTGGAAATAACAATTTACTCCGTCGTAGGTTTTTTTCAAATTCAAAAAGATCACTTCTGGGCGGCTTTTTAAAACTGTTGCTGACTACAGGAAGTGCCGTTTGATGCCCTGCGCTACATGACCGGTGAGTGTAACTATGGAGGACGTGTGACAGATGACTGGGACCGGCGGACCCTACGCACAATCCTCGCCATTTTCTACGACCAGAGGGTCGTTGACGATCCCAACTATAAGTTTGACCCAAGTGGGATCTACTACGCACCTGAAGGAGATGTAAGTATTGCTGGGAATGACACCAATTTTCCTGAAAATTGGTGTGTGCACCAAATAATTTGCCACTTTCCAGGTTTTAAAATTGTGTTTCTAGAAATGTACCTAGTTTTAAGAGCTATTTCCTTATTTTTAGTCATTGACTAATCTTAATGTTAACATGAATAAAACAATTTTTTTTATTGTAGTTTAAAAAAAAAAAATTGGGAACATACACTACCGTTAAAAAGTTTGGGGTCACCCAAACAACTTTTTCTGGCCATTTTGAGCGTTTAATTGACCCCACAAATGTGATGCTCCAGAAACTCAATCTGCTCAAAGGAAGGTCAGTTTTGTAGCTTCTGTAACGAGCTAAACTGTTTTCAGATGTGTGAACATAATTGCACAAGGGTTTTGTAATCATCAATTAGCCTTCTGAGCCAATGAGCAAACACATTGTACCATTAGAACACTGGAGTGATAGTTGCTGGAAATGGGCCTCTGAACACCTATGTAGATATTGCACCAAAAACCAGACATTTGCAGCTAGAAAAGTCATTTACCACATTAGCAATGTATAGAGTGTATTTCTTTAAAGTTAAGACTAGTTTAAAGTTATCTTCATTGAAAAGTACAGTGCTTTTCCTTCAAAAATAAGGACATTTCAATGTGACCCCAAACTTGTGAACGGTAGTGTAACTATTCAAATACATTTCCACCACAAATAGAAAATCTTGTTTAAAGATTCTGCAACATCTTGAGGATGCTTAAATTAAAGGGAAACTGCACTTTTTTGGGGGAATTTTGTTCACATCGTTCACAATTCTTTTTTTTTTAGTATTCTAGCCGTTGTAGGTGGCTAGAAATGTAGCTAATGTGAGCAATCCATCCTACCTCTTAATCACTTTAAAAATGAATCCAAAAACCGCCAACAATACTTCATTTATGTTCTGTAACCTGTGTAATACCCAAGCTGTGGCGACATTGTTATTGTAAGTGCGAACACTGAGGAACTCTTTCCAGCGTAGTAACATATCGCCTTGCTACGGCATGCTACGGTATTACACTGCAAAAAGTCAGTGTTCAAAAACAAGAAAAAAAAAATACAATAATTACGGGTATTTTATTTGAACTAAGCAAAATTATCTGCCAATAGAACAAGAAAATTCGGCTTGTCAAGACTTTCCAAAACAAGTAAAATTACCTAACTTCAATGAACCTAAAAATACCTTAAAATAAGTATATTCTCCCTAATAACAAGTGCACTTTTCTTGGTAGAAAAAAACAGAGACCTTTTTGCTCAATATTTTGAAAAATATTTTTAAATTAAGTAAATGCTAGTGCCATTATCTTGACATAATGATATGCGCTCGGCATGATTTTTTTTTTCCGTGCTTGAAGTAAGAAATTATTACTTTAAAAAAGTAGTTTTATACTTGTGAGTGTTGATGACACAGCTTTGCAACAGTTGATATTCTAGTTTCAAGCATGTTTTACTCAATATAGGTCATAAAATCTCAGCAACAAGCTGTAATATCTTACTGAGATCATTTAGGACCAAAACCCTTAAAACAAGTAAAACACTTAAACATAAAATCTGCTTAGTGAGAAGAATGATCTTATCAGACAGAAAATAAGCAAATATCACCCTTATTTGAGATATTTAATCTTACTTAGATTTCACTTTTTGCAGTGCAGCCGTAAGCTTGCTTTTGTGTTAGCACCTGAAACACTTTTGAGTTTGTGATGCATAACACAATGCGATACCACACCAATCTTACTAACTGAAAAACATGAGCAATCATATTTCTGTAAAGTAGGGCTGAGCAGTATATCGGGATTATAGTAAATACCGGTATATTTTACAAAGCGGTATATATTTTAGACAATACCGCCATACCGGTACATCTTCAGATGTGTCTTTGTTACGACCGTTTGCTCTTCTCTGTGCCTGGCGGGCGAATCACAGAGCATCCTCTTTGGCTCAACCCTGCCTCTTGCGTGTTTACGGAGGCTTCTCTAACGCACAATGATGCACTGCGCATCAAACTTATTTTTTTAAATATGGTGGCGCGGTGCTGACTTGTCGACTTCCGAGTGATGCGATGCTTTGGTCAGCGACTGCATTTAGGTATTAAAGCTACAGCTTTATTTACACATACACCAATTTGCTTGGAAACCGATACCTCTCTTTGTAGCGACTTTATCAGTCATCTCATCTCTTTTTGTTCCTTACTTCTGTTAGCAACTTAGCACAGAAGCTAACGATAGCTCCTTTATGCTGCTCGCTGTGTCTCAAATGTTTAGCTACAACTCGGTTTCAAAGTGCCTCTTCCCATAGCCCGCGCGGACTAAGCTACTGTAGTAGAGCAGCTGGGTGGCTAAAAAAGTAGTTGTTAACTGAACAGCTAGTGACTTTCACAGCAGTGAGCGAGTAGATGCTCCATCTATCCCCGCGGACAAGCGTGAGGCTATAAACCTAACATTAATGGACAAAATGAACAAAAATGGCTTTGACATAGTAACGACAAACTAATTTCTTTATAAGAATAAACAACACATCACGTTACTATTTACTAGGGCTGCGAATCTTTGGGTGTCCCACGATTCGATTCAATATCGATTCTTGGGTCACGGTTCGATTATAAATCGTTTTTTTTCGATTCAACGCGATTCTCGATTCAAAAATGATATTTTTCCCATTCAAAACAATTCTCTATTCATTCAATACATAGGATTTCAGCAGGATCTACCCCAGTCTGCTGACATGCAAGCAGAGTAGTAGATTTTTGTAAAAAGCTTTTATAACTGTCAAGGACAAGGTTTTATCTACTGATTGCAATAATGTAAATTTGTTTTAACTATTAAATGAACCAAAAATATGACTTATTTTATCTTTGTGAAAATATTGGACACAGTGTGTTGTCAAGCTTATGAGATGCGATGCAAGTGTAAGCTACTGTGACACTATTCATTTATTTTTATTTTTATAAATGTCTAATGATAATGTCAATGAGGGATTTTTAATCACTGCTATGTTGAAATTGTAACTAATATTGATACTGTTGTTGATAATATTCATTTTTGTTTCACTACTTTTGGTTTGTTCTGTGTCGTGTTTGTGTCTCCTCTCAATTGCTCTGTTTATTGCAGTTCTGAGTGTTGCTGGGTCGGGTTTGGTTTTGGAATTGGATTGCATTGTTATGGTATTGCTGTGTATTGTTTTGTTGGATTGATTAATAAAAAATAAAAAAATAAAACATTTAAAAAAATTAAAAAAATAAAATAAAATAAAAAATCGATTTTTGAAAACTGAGAATCGATACTGAATCGTACAACGTGAGAATGGCGATTTGAATTTGAATCAATTTTTTCCCACACCCCTACTATTTACAGCCCAAATAATATGAGTACCGTCCCCGATGAGCAGGTCTATTTTTATACCAAAGGCGCACCGGATTGTAGGGCGCCTTAAAGGAGTCTTTTTTTTTTTTCTAAATTGAAAACCCTTCCTTGTGGTCTACATAACATGTAATGGTGGTTCTTTGGTCAAAATGTTGCATAGATTATGTTTTACAGATCATCTTCAAGCCCCTTTCTGACAGTCGCTTCAGGATGCGCCGTTTTGTGGGCGCTCTTATTTACGTGGCTCACCTTCGGCAGCGTCTTCTCCCCATCTTTGTTGTAGCGATGTAACGTGCAAGGACGGGAGTGGAAAAAGTGTCAATAGATGGAGCTAACTGTTTTAATGACATTCAGACTTTACTCAAATCAATAACAGAGCAGCAGCTCCTCATCCGTGGCTCACTAGTGCAATAACAACGCCGGGTGAATAATGTAAACTCACTACACCGGTATGTTTTAGCACTTTCATGGCGAGTTTACTGAAAGATATAAGTAAGAACTTTACACTACTTTATATTAGAAATGGCAACAGCGGACGATAAATGTTCCATAACAAGAAGATAGGGAAAAAGAAGAAGCTTATGGACTACGGCGTTGGCAAAGGCGGACGCGCCCACATTTTCAGGACTTATGCAGATCCTAAATACAGATCAGCAGGTACCAGAAGGTAAGAAAAGTTGCTTTTGCATAACATTGCGAAAAAAACCTGCCAGATAATATGTCTTACCTTATACACACACCATAATAATACTTGTATGTTGAAGCACAGTACAATCCATAAAGCGGTGCGGCTTCATAGCTTACCAAAGTCGTACTAAAACATTTTGATAGATTTTTCAGCGCCGTTTGTAATGTTCTATATTTTTAATGGAACATATAAAATGTTGGTGTTTACTTGAGACATATTGCAGTCTACACGTAACTCTTATGTGTGACTGCCATCATATTGCAGTCTACACGGATCTCTTATGTGTGACTGCCATCTACTGGTCCCACTTATCATTTCACCATGTACCAAATAAAATAGCTTTGAGGTCGGTAAGCACAACCAAAATGATTCCGTACATTAGGTCGCACTGTCGAGTTTTGAGAAAATGAAAGGATTTGAAGTGCCCCTTATAGTCCGAAAAATACCGTACTCTCAATGCTGGTTATCTAGCCGTAAAAAGACTTAGGCAACCTTAAGCACTGGTACAAACCATATACCGCCATTCGGACTACAAATAAGAGTATCAGTTTTGGTCCATATCGCCCAGCCTTACTGTAAAGCAACAATTAATACACTAGATCAGTGGTTCTTAACCTGGGTTCGATCAAACCCTAGGGGTTCGGTGAGTCGGCCTCAGGGGTTCGGCGGAGGTCAAAACACACCCGACTCCTTGTGTAAATACAAACTTCTCCCTATCGGCGTATTACGGATACGGCAACAGCAGAAGTCACACTGATTTGCAGGTGTGTAATTTGTTGTGAGTTCATGCACTGTGTTGGTTTTGTTGTTTGAACAAGGTGATGTTCATGCACGGTTCATTTTATGCACCAGTAAAAAAACATGGTAACACTTTAGTATGGGGAACATATTCACCATTAATTAGTTGCTTATTAACATGCAAATTAGTAACATATTGGCTCTTAACTAGTCATTATTAAGTACTTATTAATGCCTTATTCAGCATGGCCTTATTATAACCCTAACCCTCTAACCCTGACCCTAACCCTAACCAAATAACTCTAAATTAAGTCTTTGTTACTTAGAATATGTTCCCCATGCTAAAGTGTTACCAAAAACATATAACTTTGTCTTGAATTTGAAAAAAAAAAACATTTTATTTTTCACTAAAGTAGGGTTCGGTGAATGCGCATATAAAACTGGTGGGGTTCGGTACCTCCAGCAAGGTTAAGAACCACTGCACTAGATTAATAAATCACTCGTAGGCTGAACAGCATTCTGAATCTTGGTATCACTAAATATTGTTGGACAAATTTGAAAAAAAAAAACATTTTATTTTTCACTAAAGAAGGGTTCGGTGAATGCGCATATAAAACTGGTGAGGTTCGGTACCTCCAGCAAGGTTAAGAACCACTGCACTAGATTAATAAATCACTCCTAGGCTGAACAGCATTCTGAATCTTGGTATCACTAAATATTGTTGGACAAATTTGAAAAAAAAAACCATTTTATTTTTCACTAAAGTAGGGTTCGGTGAATGCGCATATAAAACTGGTGGGGTTCGGTACCTCCAGCAAGGTTAAGAACCACTGCACTAGATTAATAAATCACTCCTAGGCTGAACAGCATTCTGAATCATGGTATCACTAAATATTGTTGGACACCAAACATTGCTGAAGAACAGGTAAATATAGCTGAACAATGAGACACAATATGGGTATTGTGGAACAACTGCCAGTGTATGGAACACCTGTAAAATAATTGGACTTTATAACCCCTCTTAGGAAAATACTGTAGAATGGAGTAACACTGCCAACAAGCAGTTGCCAACCTTAGTTGTTCCTTTCTCCTCTTTTTTTGTGTTTGGTAGACTGGGAGTGGTTAGAATATGGACAATCCTCCATATTATAGGGTTAATTAATTAGATGTTCTCAAGACCATAATGTGAATGTGACTATACATGTAAATAGTATTATGTGTGAAGTATTCTGTGAGTAACTCATGCAAACTATCAAACTACTGCAGCATACGACCACTAATAAGTGTTGATATACAGTATTTGGTAACACAGGTGCCACTTATGGTATTCTATTTCACTTGGAGCTTGGTTATCAAGTGTCACTTATTCAACCACATCTTTTATTCATGGAGTCACATCTCCATAGTCATTATAACAAATGTCAACTGTCTGAGTCCCACTTGTAAGTGTTTCTCTCGATGGTCCCTGGATTGCTCTTTTGCATTTCTTTTGCAGTATGACAGCTACATAGAGTACACCAAGGCGCTGCCTCTCAACCCCTCACCAGAGATTTTTGGTATGAATGCCAACGCGGACATCACCAAGGACCAGGCTGAGACACAGTTACTGTTTGATAGCATCTTGCTAACGCAGGTAAATCCTTTTAGACGGTAAAAGTACTGTGATTAATGTAACATATTTCAGTGTTTCACCATAGTGTCTGAAAAAAGGAGTTGTCCTGCCACAACTCTCGCCTCTTCTCGCGCATTCAGTGAAGTATTTTTGTAGACTTGCATTTTGGTCAAGTGGATGATGTCGCTCACATCGAGGAATGCGATCAATATTAACTGTCCTGCAAATTAAAACAATAAATGAACCCTTTCTAGAGCACTTATTGAAATATGTGGACGTAACATATAGCAAGTAGGGATGTTAGTTATGTATTAACTGTACATTTTGATCACAATTATAATCAGGAAAACACAGGACAGGAGTGTAACAATATCAACACAATATTTAAAATAGTCCCTTATTCTCTTTTATGACTTGGACTTTTCAATTAAAATCAATAATAGTACACAATAAAAAACTAAAACCTACTACTTACTTAAATCCTTTGGTTTTTCATCCTCTCCTGTGTCCAGTACTTATTTCCTGAATTTGTACAATTGAACATAGACGACAAAAAAATTATTTTGTAAAAATAAAAATATCAATGTAGTCACTCTAGTATCTATCATTCAGTGATAGTACCCTTGGTATCAACACTACCGATGCATGGAGTATCACACCAACAGTTATTGTAATATTATTCCCTATCTAGACTTACAATGTATTAATCTACTATTAATTCATATTTAATAGCTGCTTACTTTCTGCGGGAACGCGGTTTCGCAACAGGTTAAGACCATTTTGCATTTAATAAAAAACATTTTTACAAACGGACGAGCAAGGATGTGTGTATTTATAACAAAGTTGTTGTCACAGACAGGGAGATAAAAAAAAAAAAAAGGTTTTCAGATCTTATGACTTCTTAAACTTGACTAAGCACTTATTTCTTGTGTTGTTTCTAGCTAGCTTAGCAATTCAGTTGTAATACACCGTCCCACCACTTATGACAGTAATGATAAAATCAAACAAACAAAAGAAGTCTGGAGCTTAAGTCATAGAGAAGTTTCTTAAGCGCAAAAATTATGACTAAAGTGTTGGAACTGTGTTTTCATTCGCATTTCAATTTTATTGACAGTTTATTTAAGAAACCTTAAATCATTTATCATTAATTTTGTTAGAATTTAATGTTTTTAGCACTGCATGATTGTGTGTAAATGTATTATTTATCAGTTTATATGAGCCCTTTTTTTGCAATATATATGATTGTATTTATTTTTGTAATCAGCCTGACTTAAGCCCTTGAGAGTAATCTTTGTGATTAACATATGTAGGGCTGCAACAACTAATCGATTAAAATCGATTATAAAAATAGTTGGCGATTGATTTAGTCATCGATTCGTTGGATCTATGCTATGCGCATGCGCAGAGGCATTTTTTAATTTTTTTTTTTTAATTTTTTTATAAACCTTTATTTATAAACTGCAACATGTACAAAAAGCTGCGAAACAATAATCAAGTATGGTGCCAGTATGCTGTGTTTTTTTTCCAATAAAATACTGGAAAGGATAGAAATGTAGTTCGTCTCTTTTATCCGATTATTAATCGATTAATCAAAGTAATAATCAACAGATTAATCGATTATCAAATTAATAGTATATGCAGCCCTAAACATATGCTTTCATATCACTTCACAAGGTTTATCCTGTTAAACTCTAAATATATATTTATTGAATACAATTAAAATCAAGAGTAAAATGACTAATTCAGTGTTAATATTTGATTGGGAAAAGTTGGGCCCCAAGGTCAACAAAATTAAGAAACAATGCCTTTTAGCAACATAATTACATATTATTTACCAAAAATATACCTTACTACAAATACAATAAAACAACAAAATACATTTGGTTTAAAAATTAACACATACTGTAACCCAGTGTTTTTCAACCACTGTGCCGTGAGATACAGTCTGGTGTGCCATAGGAGATTATCTAATTTCACCTATTTGGGTTAAAAATATTTTTTGCAAACTAGTTATTATTATTATTATAGAGGTTTATTTGAAATAGGGACAGATACAAAAACATAGACATCTGAAACAGTTATTCGATGTATGCATCATAGTGTTTAATTATAGTCTGCAAATGATGTGTTGTTGTTGAGTGTCGGTGCTGTCTAGAGCGCGGCAGAGTAACCATGTAATACTCTTCCATATCAGTAGGTGGCAGCAGGTAATTGCTTTGTAGATGTCGGAAACAGCGGGAGGCAGTGTGCAGGTAAAATGGTATCTAATGCTTAAACCAAAAATAAACAAAAGGTGAGTGCCCCTAAGAAAAGGCATTGGAACTTAGAGATGGCTATGCAGAACGAAACTAAAACTGAACTGGCTACAAAGTAAACAAAAACAGAATGCTGGACGACAGCAAAGACTTACTGTGGAGCAAAGACGGCGTCCACAATGTACAGCCGAACATGACATGACAATCAAAAATGTCCTCACAAAGAAGGATAAAAACAACTGAAATATTCTTGATTGCTAAAACAAAGTAGATGCGGGAAATATCGCTCAAAGGAAGACATGAAACTGCTACAGGAAAATACCAAACAAAGAGAAAAAGCCACTAAAATAGGAGTGCAAGACAAGAACTAAAACACTACACACAGGAAAACAGCAAAAAAAATTAAAAATAAGTCAGGGCGTGATGTGACAGGTCGTGACAGTACATCTACTTTGAGACAAGAGCTTTAGTGATGCATGGTTGGTTATGGTTTAAAGTCATATCCAACACTTGCGACAACGACTTTTTACTGTCAACTGAGTTTCGTTTTTTAATGAATATCTGCTGTTTGTGTGCCTCCGGATTTTTTCAATGCAAAAAATGTGCATTGGCTCAAAAAAGGTTGAAAAACACCATCATAACATTTGACTAAATAATCCAATATGTAAACACAATTTTAAGTGAAACTGTTGAAGTATTTTAATGAGTGGCCTTTAGAGCGTTAAAAGGCAAAAGATGGGTGAAGGAATAAAAAATAAAAATTACATCTAATTTAGTAGCATAAACAGGAAGCTTTGTGCCAACAAACCTGGGCGTCTTCACACACTCTACACCCGAGGTGTCCCACATTCCTTGTGCGCATTTGAAGAACCGCTGCTCCCTCAGTGGATATTTTCATTTCAAGATACATGCATCACACCCTGTGAATACATGATATGTGCATATGCACCAAAACGAGCCAAGTGCACACATTAAAAACACATTTAGTCCCGTACTCAAAGGAGTGACTCACATAAACACACAGCGCTGCAGGGACTGTCCCAGGGGTCCTCGCTGTCTTTTTATAGGCTGACTTGCCAGGCTTCAATATTTTATCATCCTCTGTTAAAATATGCTATGCAACATTAATTAAAAGGGAAATACCGATGCATTTTTTAGCTGTTTGTTGAGCGACTTCCAAAAATACACAAAAATTGTTCTTATTAGCTTGTCTTCCTTAGACATTGCCAAGACCCGCCATGTGTTGCGGGGACTTTGGTTAAAGTTAAAGGCCTACTGAAATGATTTTTTTAAATTCAAACGGGGATAGCAGATCTATTCTATGTGTCATACTTGATCATTTCGCGATATTGCCATATTTTTGCTGAAAGGATTTAGTATAGAACAACGACGATAAAGATTGCAACTTTTGGTATCTGATAAAAAAAAGGCTTGCCCCTACCGGAAGTAGCGTGACGTAGTCAGTTGAACATATACGCAAAGTTCCCTATTGTTTACAATGATGGCCGCATGAAGTGAGAGAGATTCGGACCGAGAAAGCGACAATTTCCCCATTAATTTGAGCGAGGATGAAAGATTTGTGGATGAGTAAAGTGCAAGTGAAGGACTAGTGGGGAGTTGAAGCTATTCAGATAGGGAAGATGCTGTGAGAGCCGGGGGTGACCTGATATTCAGCTGGGAATGACTACAACAGTAAATAAACACAAGACATATATATACTCTATTAGCCACAACACAACCAGGCTTATATTTAACATGCCACAAATTAATCCTGCATAAAAACACCTGCGTGTTTGTTATGCTAGCTCCTAGCTCCTCTGCTAGCTCCTAGCTCCATAGAACATGCCAATACAATTCAAACACCTGATCAACACACACAATCACTCAGCCCAAAAGACCGTTCACCTAACCCAAGGTTCATAAAGCTTATATATATTTAAAAAGTTACGTACGTGACGCGCACGTACGGTACGGTGCGTGTTATGCTAGCTCCTAGCTCCTATGCTAGCTCCTAGCTCCATAGAACACGCCAATACAATTCAAACACCTGATCAACACACACAATCACTCAGCCCAAAAGACCGTTCACCTAACCCAAGGTTCATAAAGCGTATATATTTTTAAAAAGTTACGTACGTGACGCGCACGTACGGTACGGTACGTGTTATGCTAGCTCCTAGCTCCTATGCTAGCTCCTAGCTCCATAGAACACGCCAATACAATTCAAACACCTGATCAACACACACAATCACTCAGCCCAAAAGACCGTTCACCTAACCCAAGGTTCATAAAGCTTATATATTTTAAAAAAGTTACGTACATACGCAAAAAAAAGTTGCGCACATACGGTCAAGCGATCAAATGTTTAGAAGCCAAAGCTGCATACTCACAGTAGCACGTCTGCGTCTTTGTCATCCAAATCAAAGTAATCCTGGTAAGAGTCTGTGTTGTCCCAGTTCTCTACAGGCGTCTGTGTATCGAAGTCAAAAGTCCTCCTGGTTAGAGTCTCTGTTATCCGAGTTCTTCCATCTTGACTGCATCTTTCGGGAATGTAAACAAAGAAGCGCCGGCTGTGTACTGTTGTGGCTGACTACGTTCGAAAAATACGTCCATTTCGCACCGACAACTTTCTTCTTTGCTTGCTCAGCTTCCTTCTTCATAATGCAATGAACATGATTGCAACAGATTCACGAACACAGATGTCCAGAATACTGTGGAATTATGAAATGAAAACAGAGCTTTTTCGTATTGGCTTCAATGTGGAAGGCATACCCGTGTTCCCCGGTCTACGTCACGCGCATACGTCATCCTCAGAGGCGTTTCGAACCGGAAGTTTAGCGGCAAATTTAAAATGTCACTTTATAAGTTAACCCGGCCGTATTGGCATGTGTTATAATGTTAAGATTTCATCATTGATATATAAACTATCAGACTGCGTGGTCGCTAGTAGTGGGTTTCAGTAGGCCTTTAAAGTACCAATGATTGTCACACACACGGGGCTGTGTGATCCCACATCATTAACGCGCACCTTGAGAAAATTTGACTTCTGTGGGATTCTGACAGCTTCCCAGCTTCACTGAAATTATTTAAACGAATCAAATCCGAGAGCTTTCCCTTCGTTTGAGCCGTTTACAATAAGTGTGCACGCCGCACACCACGGTAGTCCTGCTTAAACATGATTTTTCTGAGTTTGTGTAAGTAAGTGTTTTTAGAAGTGTGACATCGCGCCACGCTTGGTGAGGCGACGCTGTACGTGCAATCACAGCAGCAGTCTTCAGAAAAGTACGTTTTTCCCGTGCCCTTTTGCAGTAGTACTTTGTTTTTTGTTTGTTACCTGTCCCAAAAGGTTAGACGAAAATGAAAAACATATTATTTTTTCCCCCCCAAAAAATAATGGTAATCAAATTACACCTACAATTCTAGCAAAAAACACATTTTATTGAGGATAATCATAGTTTTACATAAGGGAAGAAAATATGAATTTGAAAATGGTCGAGGGGTCACCACTTTTTTTACCTTCTTTTCTTATTACCAGTGGTTCTCAAACTTTAGTACCACCTAACTTAGTACCACCTAAGAAAAACACTTGGCTCTCCAAGTACCACCGCAATGACCAGCATTGAAGTACAGTAGCGTAGTTGGCCTATGTATTCATTAAAAACAAGGCCGAGGTTTTATTTAGCAAGTATATTTAATATTTGTGGCCACTGTAACTATACAGTATACACAGTTTGAACAGTAACACTGTGTTTGAACATTTAATTAAGTGATTCTGTGGCGTACCACGAGGTGGAGCCCGTCTACCATACCACAGCTGTGTACGGTATCAGAAACAGGTACTCAGTATACCAGACTTGGGCAAATTAAGGCCCGGGGGCCACATGCGGCCCTTTAAGCTTTTCAATCTGGCCCGCCGGACATTCACAAAAACATTTTTTTTAGATCTTTCAACTGTAGCTGCCATTATGTTGTGCAGTGATGTTTTTAAATGACCGTAAGTATTGAACTATACAAAGTATTTCAATGGTTTAAATCTGCGCTTTTGCATGATATACTGGTTACTATGGTAATCTAAGTCACAGCAGCTCAGATGAGGCACCAAGCAGTGTGGGTGGGGAGCGTTTCCCCAGATTGTTTCCAGAGCGGCCAGCCTGAAATGCGGGTGTCAGGGAGGGAAGGAGATTTTTACATCAAAGTTCTAAAGCTTAGTGATGTATCAGATATATCAGATTGTAGGTGGGGCTTTTTTACCCTTCGCGTTCATATTTCGCAGTGTTCGTTGCATTTTTGTTGCGTTTCGCTTGATTGTGAAATATGTCGATCGAGAGGGGGTGTGACGTTCATATGTTGTCAATATTCAGTGTTTTATCGGTCATAGTTTTAATATTGTAGGCCTACTGAAATGATTTTTTTATTTATTTAAACGGGAATAGCAGATCCATTCTATGTGTCATACTTGATCATTTCGCGATATTGCCATATTTTTGCTGAAAGGATTTAGTAGAGAAAATCGACGATAAAGTTCGCAACTTTTGCTCGCTGATAAAAAAAAGCCTTGCCTGTACCGGAAGTAGCGTGACGTCACAGGAGCTAGTATTCCTCACAATTCCCCGTTGTTTACAATGGAGCGAGAGAGATTCGGACCGAGAAAGTGATGATTACCCCATTAATTTGAGCGAGGATGAAAGATTCGTAGATGAGGAACGTTACAGTGAAGGACTTGAGAGACAGTGATGGACGTATCTTTTTTCGCTCTGACCGTAACTTAGGTACAAGCTGGCTCATTGGATTCCACACTCTCCTTTTTTTATTGTGGATCACGGATTTGTATTTTAAACCACCTCGGATACTATATCCTCTTGAAAATGAGAGTCGAGAACGCGAAACGGACATTCAGTGCCTTTTATCTCCACGACAATACATCGGCGAAATGCTTTAGCTACGAGCTAACGTGATAGCATCGTGCTTTAACTGCATATAGAAACAAAAAAATAAACCCCTGACTGGAAGGATAGATAGAAAATCAACAATACTATTAAACCGTGGACATGTAAATACACGGTTAATGCTTTCCAGGCTGGCGAAGGTTAACAATGTTGTGCTAACGACGCCATTGAAGCTAACTTAGCAACTTAGCAACGGGACCTCACAGAGCTATGCTAAAAACATTAGCTCTCCACCTATGCCAGCCAGCCCTCATCTACTAATCAACACCCGTGCTCACCTGCGTTCCAGCGATCGGCAGAAGGACGAAGGACTTCACCCGATGCATTTGGCGGCCCGGAGACGTAGGAAGTCAAGGTGAGGTCGGCGGCTAGCGCGGCTAGCGCGGCTAGCGCGGCTAGCGCTCCAACAAAGTCCTCCTGGTTGTGTTGCTGTAGTCCGCTGCTAATACACCGATCCCACCTACAACTGTCTTATTTGCAGCCTTCATTGTTCATTAAACAAATTGCAAAAGATGTCCAGAATACTGTGGAATTATGAAATGAAAACAGAGCTTTTTGTATAGGATTCTACGGGTACCATATCTTCCGTTACTCTGACTTCGTCACGCGCATACGTCATCATACCGCGACGTTTCAGCCGGATATTTCCCGGGAAGTTTTAAATGTCACTTTATAAGTTAACCCGGCCGTATTGGCATGTGTTGCAATGTTAAGATTTCATCATTGATATATAAACTATCAGACTGCGTGGTCGGTAGTAGTGGGTTTCAGTAGGCCTTTAAGGCGGTCTGTCATAACGTTTTTAGCATTCAATCCGACATTATTGTGAGGTTTTGTATTAGTGTTCCTAACAATAGATATGCCGGCCCCCCAGACACATTTTTTTCTCTAAATTTGGCCCCCAGAGTCAAAATAATTGCCAGGCCTGCAGTATACTATTTTTTTTTGTACCATTAAGCTGCTGTTCCCCAAATACAATCATTACTGTATACGTACATCTTAATTAGGGATGTCCGATAATATCGGACTGCCGATATTATCGGCCGATAAATGCTTTAAAATGTAATATCGGAAATTATCGATATCGGTTTCAAAATTATCGGTTTCAAAAAGTAAAATGTATGAATTTTTAAAACACAGCTGTGTACACGGACGTAAGGAGCAGTACAGAGCACCAATAAACCTTAAAGGCACTTCCTTTGCGTGTTGGCCACGTCACATAATATCTACGGCTTTTCCCTCACTTGTTCGCGCTGGCATACTTGGTCAACAGCCATACAGGTCACACTAAGGGTAGCCGTATAAACAACTTTAACACTGTTACAAATATGCGCCACACTGTGAACCCACACCAAACAAGACTGACAAACACATTTCGGGAGAACATCCGCACCGTAACACAATATAAACACAACAGAACAAATACCCAGAACCCCTTGCAGCACTAACTCTTCCAGGATGCTACAATATACACCCCTCCTACCCCCTAAACCCCACCTCAACCCCGCTCCCCACCTCAACCTCCTCATGGTCTGTCAGAGAGAGCATGTCCCAAATTCCAAGCTGCTGTTTTGAGGCATGTTAAAAAAAATAATGCACTTTGTGACTTCAATAATAAATATGGCAGTGCCATGTTGGCACTTTTTTCCATAACTTGAGTTGATTTATTTTGGAAAACCTTGTTACATTGTTTAATGCATCCAGCGGGGCATCACAACAAAATTAGGCATAATAATGTGTTAATTCCATGACTGTATATATCGGTATCGGTTGATATCGGAATCGGTAATTAAGAGTTGGACAATATCGGAATATCGGATATCGGCAAAAAAGCCATTATCGGACATCTCTAATCTTAATAATACTGAACAGTTGAAATAAGTAAAACATCAGTTTGAAAAGTATTTTGCACACACCTACACTCGAGGGGGAAAATCATTTTAAATCAAATATGTTGATTTGTCCTGTGAGAATGAAGAGGGTTGCAGAGCACACAGTGCCAGTCTGCCTCAGAGAACTAGGCAGCAAAGTCACTCATTTAAGAAATAGAGAGGTGATGTCTTGGAGAAGATTGCCGGGGAAATAGTCGTGTCACACTAGCCCGCCAGCTCGTTAAACACAGGAATGTCCGTCTCTGCACAATATGACCCCCTGCATGTCAAACAATAACAAGTCACATTCAAGCAAGCAATATTCCTTTTATGTTTCCATTGTAATTTCCCATTTGTGAATAATTGCAAACCTTACCTTTTACATATACAAATAAATAATAAATATGAAATCCCACTAACCTTTATCATTTATTTAGTTACTGACTCCATTGAACAGGCTTAGTAATTTGTGGCTCTCATCTAGTACGTCCTCATCAGTCTTAATGACAGCAATGCAGCTCCACACTTCAGGTAGAATTAAAGAGCTATTAGTCATCTCCACTTGTCGTTAGCCAATAATGACATAATTACACAGTGGCGGGTGGAGAACACATGGTCGGACTCGATGGACAACAGATTCACAGATGAGCGGGAATAAGCATCAACACAAGCTGTTACCTATCATTCACAATCCTTATGTAAGAAAAAAAACACTCAATGAATCAATCAATCAATCCAAGTTTATTTATATAGCCCTTAAAACACATGCCTCAAAGGGCTGCACAAACCACAACGACCACTCTGATACCACATCGGGGCCAAGAAAAAAACTCAACCCTAAGGGACAATGAGAAATCTTGGAAGGGACAGCACAGGCGTCGGTGGTGGACAAGATGGGAAGAATTTTAGCGATATTACGGAGATGAAAGAAGTCTGTTTTAGTAACACTCTTAATGTGTGACTCAAACGAAAGAGGATCATACCGAGATTCTTTACCGAGTCACTTAGTGCAATTGTTTTGTTGTCAAATGTTAAAGGCCTACTGAAACCCACTACTACCGACCAGGCAGTCTGATAGTTTATATATCAATGATGAAATCTTAACATTATAACACATGCCAATACGGCCGGGGTAACTTATAAAGTGACATTTTAAATTTGCCGCTAAATTTCCGGTTCGAAACGCCTCTGCGGATGACGTATGCGCGTGACGTAGACCGGGGAACACGGGTATGCCTTCCACATTGAAGCCAATACGAAAAAGCTCTGTTTTCATTTCATAATTCCACAGTATTCTGGACATCTGTGTTCGTGAATCTGTTGCAATCATGTTCATTGCATTATGGAGAAGGAAGCTGAGCAAGCAAAGAAGAAAGTTGTCGGTGCGAAATGGACGTATTTTTCGAACGTAGTCAGCAACGACAGTACACAGCCGGCGCTTCTTTGTTTACATTCCCGAAAGATGCAGTCAAGATGGAAGAACTCGGATAACAGAGACTCTAACCAGGAGGACTTTTGACTTCGATACACAGACGCCTGTAGAGAACTGGGACAACACAGACTCTTACCAGGATTACTTTGATTTGGATGACAAAGACGCAGACGTGCTACTGTGAGTATGCAGCTTTGGCTTCTAAACATTTGATCGCTTGACCGTATGTGCGCAACTTTTTTTTGCGTATGTACGTAACTTTTTTAAAATATATAAGCTTTATGAACCTTGGGTTAGGTGAACGGTCTTTTGGGCTGAGTGATTGTGTGTGTTGATCAGGTGTTTGAATTGTATTGGCGTGTTCTATGGAGCTAGGAGCTAGCATAGGAGCTAGGAGCTAGCATAACAAACACGCAGGTGTTTTTATGCAGGATTAATTTGTGGCATATTAAATATAAGCCTGGTTGTGTTGTGGCTAATAGAGTATATATATGTCTTGTGTTTATTTACTGTTGTAGTCATTCCCAGCTGAATATCAGGTCACCCCCGGCTCTCACAGCATCTTCCCTATCTGAATAGCTTCAACTCCCCACTAGTCCTTCACTTGCACTTTACTCATCCACAAATCTTTCATCCTCGCTCAAATTAATGGGGAAATTGTCGCTTTCTCGGTCCGAATCTCTCTCACTTCATGCGGCCATCATTGTAAACAATAGGGAACTTTGCGTATATGTTCAACTGACTACGTCACGCTACTTCCGGTAGGGGCAAGCCTTTTTTTTATCAGATACCAAAAGTTGCAATCTTTATCGTCGTTGTTCTATACTAAATCCTTTCAGCAAAAATATGGCAATATCGCGAAATGATCAAGTATAACACATAGAATAGATCTGCTATCCCCGTTTAAATAAAAAAAATTCATTTCAGTAGGCCTTTAAGGTGGTATTATTCAATAGGTTCAAACACTGATTACATCTATTAAACAAGACAAGAAGCAAGGAATTAAACATAGACAGAATTACATTTCGCTCAACTGAGGAGAGCGCTTTGTATTAGAAATGGCAACAGTGGAGGATGAATGTCCCATAACAATAAGATAGAGGAAAAAAATAAACTTATCGACTACGGTGTCGGCAAGGACTACCAAGGCGGTCGCGCACCTCTTTTTAGAAAAAAAATTGAAATTTGTATTAGAAATGGCAACAGCGGAGGATGAATGTCCCATAACAATAAGATAGTGGAAAAAAATTAACTTATCGACTACGGTGTCGGCAAGGACTACCAAGGCGGTCGTGCACATATTTTCAGCACTTATGCAGATCCCAAATACAGATCAGCAGGTACCAAAAGGTAAGAAAAGTTGCTTTTGCATAATATTGCGAAACAAAACGCCAGATAATATGTCTTACCTTATACACACACCATAATAATACTCGTATGACGAAGCACAGTACAATCCATCAAGCGGTGCGGCTTCAAAACTTGCCAAAGTCGTACTAAAACATTTTGATAGATTTTTGAGCGCCGTGTGTAATGTTCTATATTTTCAGTGGGACATATAAAATGTTGGTGTTGTTTACTTGAGTCATATTGCAGTCTGCACGTATCTCTTATGTGTGACTGCCATCTACTGGTCATACATTTCCCCATGTACCAAATAAAATAGCTTCAAGGTCGATAAGCACAACCAAAATAATTCCGTACAGTAGGCGCACCGGGTTATAAGGCGCACTGTCAAGTTTGGAGGAAATGAAAGGATTTTAAGTGCGCCTAATAGTCCGAAAAATACGTTACTTAATGTGATCGTTCAATCAGCAATAAACATCAAACCAATGAGAGTCCTTCTCATCCAACCTCTCTTGCTCTCTTTCTCTGTTTCAGTCCCGCTCATCAGGCGGAGACGCCAAATCCTCCGACGATATGGTGTTTGAAGTGGCGGCTGACGTCCTGAGCAAGTTGCCCCCCGACTTCGACTTGGAGATTGTGATGTTAAAATTTCCCACCTGCTACAGCGAGAGCATGAACACGGTCTTGGTGCAGGAGATGGGCCGCTTTAACAATCTGCTCGCCACCATCCGCGACTCCTGTGTGGATCTTCAGAAAGCCATAAAGGTACACACACACACACACACGAGCACACACACGCACACAGCGGTATTGTTGAAGAATAAAGAGGACTTCTGCCGCCGCCAGCCAAACCACACTAATTAGGCTATGCTTGTTTTGATCAAAAGTGAGGCCAGATGATGAATCATTATTGATTTTACAATTTATGTACTGTAAAGCAATATTGTACAGGGACTGATTACAGTGGGAACTCTGCTAATTAAACCAGATACTTTGTGTCCGCGCTACAGTAGCTTTGTTTTCTAGTGAAACAAAAAAAAAAGATGATATTCTTTGATTTGTTGAGCCTCTGAGAATGACGATGAAAAGCCAGCGCATTACCACTGAGTACCGCCGCGGCCCATACGGCTGAGAAACAGATACTTTTTAGTGGCTCTAGGCAGGCGCTCGCGGCCCAACGACGGTTAAGAAACACTGCACTTTAGTAGTGCTTCCTGAGGCTGAGCCAATCAGTGGCCACGATACTGAACAGCACGTTCTAAGTGATTTGGTCTCCTCTCCTGCCCAATACTACTGTAGTATTGATATTTGTATGCTTAAAAATGCTTAATTTAGGACAAAAACATTGGAGAATATGCTTTATCTCCCCCAAATTTGCGGTAATTTAAAAAATCAAATGTAAAATTAAAAACTGTGACGTACTTCTCTAATAAATAAAGATTTTCAAATTTAAAAAAATGTATATAGCGTACCGTATTTTTCGGAGTATAAGTCGCTCCGGAGTATAAGTCGCACCGGCCGAAAATGCATAATAAAGAAGGAAAAAAACATATAAGTCGCACTGGAGTATAAGTCGCATTGTTTGGGGAAATTTATTTGATAAAACCCAACACCAAGAATAGACATTTAAAAGGCAATTTAAAATAAATAAAGAATAGTGAACAATCAATCAATCAATCAATGTTTATTTATATAGCCCTAAATCACAAGTGTCTCAAAGGGCTGTACGAGCCACAACGACATCCTCGGTACAGAGCCCACATACGGGCAAGGAAAAACTCACCCCAGTGGGACGTCGGTGAATGACTATGAGAAACCTTGGAGAGGACCGCATATGTGGGTAACCCCCCCCCTCTAGGGGAGACCGAAAGCAATGGATGTCGAGTGGGTCTGACACAACATTGTGAAAGTCCAGTCCACAGTGGATCCAACACATCAGCGGGAGTCCAGTCCACAGCGGGGCCAACAGGAAACCATCCCGAGCGGAGACGGGTCAGCAGCGCAGAGATGTCCCCAACCGATGCACGGGCTAGTGGTCCACCCGGGGTCCCGACTCTGGACAGCCAGCACTTCATCCATGGCCACCGGACCTATGCAACTCCCCCTCGCAAGGGACAGGGGAGAAGAGGAGAGAAGAAAAGAAACGGCAGATCAACTGGTCTAAAAAAAGGGGGGTCTATTTAAAGGCTAGATTATACAAATGCGTTTTAAGATGGGACTTAAATGCTTCTACTGAGGTAGCATCTCTAACTGTTACCGGGAGGGCATTCCAGAGTACTGGAGCCCGAATAGAAAACGCTCTATAGCCCGCAGACTTTTTTTGGGCTCTAGGAATCACTAATAAGCCGGAGTTCTTTGAACGCAGATTTCTTGTCGGGACATATGGTACAATACAATCGGCGAGATAGGCTGGAGCTAAACCGTGTAGTATTTTATACGTAAGTAGTAAAACCTTAAAGTCGCATCTTAAGTGCACAGGAAGCCAGTGCAGGTGAGCCAGTATAGGCGTAATATGATCAAACTTTCTTGTTTTTGTCAAAAGCCTTGCAGCCGCATTTTGTACCAACTGTAATCTTTTAATGCTAGACATAGGGAGACCCGAAAATAATACGTTACAGTAATCGAGACGAGACGTAACGAACGCATGAATAATGATCTCAGCGTCGGTAGTGGACAAGATGGAACGAATTTTAGCGATATTACGGAGATGAAAGAAGGCCGTTTTAGTAACACTCTTAATGTGTGACTCAAACGAGAGAGTTGGGTCGAAGATAATACCCAGATTCTTTACCGAGTCGCCTTGTGTAATTGTTTGGTTGTCAAATGTTAAGGTGGTATTATTAAATAGATGTCGGTGTTGAGCAGGACCGATAATCAGCATTTCCGTTTTCTTAGCGTTGAGTTGCAAAAAGTTAGCGGACATCCATTGTTTAATTTCATTAAGACACGCCTCCAGCTGACTACAGCTGTTGGTCAGCTTTAGGTACATGTAGAGTTGAGTGTCATCAGCATAACAGTGAAAGCTAACACCGTACTTGCGTATGATGTCACCTAGCGGCAGCATGTAAATACTAAAAAGTGCAGGGCCAAGAACCAACAGGCTGAATAAGTTCCTTGCCTTGTTCACGAGTGAGGGAAGAGTGGATCGTGAGATCGACAGGCGGATCGGTGCGGCGTCTTCAGTAATGCGGACGCTGTATCGATCCGTTGTGGTGAAGAAGGAGCTGAGCCGGAAGGCAAAGCTCTCAATTTACCGGTCGATCTACGTTCCCATCCTCACCTATGGTCATGAGCTTTGGGTTATGACCGAAAGGACAAGATCACGGGTACAAGCGGCCGAAATGAGTTTCCTCCGCCGGGTGGCGGGGCTCTCCCTTAGAGATAGGGTGAGAAGCTCTGCCATCCGGGGGGAGCTCAAAGTAAAGCCGCTGCTCCTCCACATCGAGAGGAGCCAGATGAAGTGGTTCGGGCATCTGGTCAGGACGCCACCCGAACGCCTCCCTAGGGAGGTGTTTAGGGCACGTCCGACCGGTAGGAGGCCACGGGGAAGACCCAGGACACGTTGGGAAGACTATGTCTCCCGGCTGGCCTGGGAACGCCTCGGGATCCCCCGGGAGGAGCTGGACGAAGTGGCTGGGGAGAGGGAAGTCTGGGCTTCCCTGCTTAAGCTGCTGCCCCCCGCGACCCGACCTCGGATAAGCGGAAGAAGATGGATGGATGGATGGAAGGCTGAATAAGTGTACGTTATATGACGCATAAATAACCAACCGAGAACGTGCCTGATATGTTAACTTAACACATCATGGCAAGAGTCATTCAAATAACTATAACATATAGAACATGCTATACGTTTACCAAACAATCTGTCACTCCTAATCGCTAAATCCCATGAAATCTTATACGTCTAGTCTCTTGCGTGGAATGAGCTAAATAATATTATTTGATATTTTACTGTAATGTGTTAATAATTTCACACATAAGTCGCTCCTGAGTATAAGTCGCACTATGAACTATGAAAAAAACTGCGACTTATAGTCCGAAAAATACGGTACATAAACATTTTGAGACACCTTTAATGCATTTTGTTCATTAAATATGCTAACTAATTCAATGTCCTGTAAATTCCGGACTATAAGCTGTTACTTTTTTCCTACACTTTGAACCCTGCGGTTTATAAGACGGAGCAGCTAATTTGTGGATTTTTCTTTGCTGGGGGCCATCATAAAGATAGTTTAAAAAACAAAAACAAAATTCAAATACACTGAGACAGTGTTTTATTGTTTGTGCCATGATGCCGTCTTTTGGACACCTTTTCTCACTGCAGGTGCTGCAGTGTTCTTCCATTTAGTGCTTTCAACAACCGGAAGTACAGTGCTAATCCGTCTTCTAATCGTACGTAGCGTTTCTACTTGTATGGATTCTTCATTCATCACTCCAAGTAACGTTCTTTAATTTGACAATATAACTAAAACAATTCTTACTTACTAAACTGTCCCATGTGGGATGTCAGAGAATTAAGTCCCTGGCTTATGTCAAAATTAAGTGATTTATGACCCGTGACGGTTTTTAATTGATTTATGACCCGTGACGGTCAAAGGTCACGATCAAAGGTCAAGGTCAAAGGTCAAGTGCAAGGTCAAATTTCACGGTGTTAATTTATTTATGACCTTAGGGGTCAAGGTGAAGGTCAAATTTCACCCGGAAGCGGCTAAGACCGGAACCGGAAGCTAAAACCGGAAGCGGAAGCGGCTAAGACCGGAACCGGAAGTAGCTAAAACCGGAAGTGGTTAAAACCGGACGTACTTAAAACCGGAAGTAGCTAATGCCGGAAGTAGCTAGAACCGGAAGTAGCTAAGACAGGAATTTGGAACATGAATGGGGGTATTGTTGAATGACGTGTGAGAAGCATGTGGTTGGGGGATGCAAAGGAGGAGGGGTGCACACGGATGCATATGTCGAGTAAAGACTTTGTGAGTACGCTACGGAAATTTGTTAAGTCCCTGGCTTATGTCAAAATTAATTGATTTATGACCCGTGACGGTTTTTAATTGATTTATGACCCGTGACGGTCAAAGGTCAAGATCAAAGGTCAAGGTCAAAGGTCAAGTTCAATGGTCAAAGGTCAAGTTCAAGGTCAAATTTCACGGTGTTAATTGATTTATGACCCTAGGGGTCAAAGTCAAGGTCAAATTTAACCCGGAAGCGGCTAAGACCGGAACCGGAAGCTAAAACCGGAACCGGAAGCGGCTACGACCGGAACCGGAACCGGAAGTAGCTAAAACCGGAAGTGGTTAAAACCGGAAGTAGCTAAAGCCGGAAGTAGCTAAGACAGGAATTTGGAACATGAATGGGGGTATTGTTGAATGACGTGTGAGAAGCATGTGGTTGGGGGATGCAAAGGAGGAGGGGTGCACACGGATGCATATGACGAGTAAAGACTTTGTGAGTACGCTATGGAAATTCGTTCATTACAGTCATGATTAGCGAAACTCTGGTGACCATCTATAACAATAGCGTGTCGAAAACTTACCTTGACGCCCCGCAGAAAAGCAGGATTTTTCTGAATCGTACTCAGATGCCACCGTCCGAGTCTTTGCGTGAGAAATGGGATTTGGAAGCTCACGGGATGGATGGATCTTTTGGATACGTTTTCAGATACCAGACGGGGATCTCTTGTTTGTTTCAGCTGAAAGAGAAAAGAGATGGAATCCCTTTCGCGAACTTTACATCGCAGCTGTGTTAAGTCTGGCGATGGATGATTTCCTATGGCGTGATCCTTCGCCGGTCGATAAACGCGTAAAAGGAAGCTTGTCTACTTACCCGACGATGGCTGAGTTGAGCGAGAGAAGAATTTTGTTCAGCGCTACTTGGGAGACGAAATCTTCGGCCTCGGGTCGTTGGTTTTTCCGAGCCAGTCTTCGTGCTCCTAAAAATACGTCGACCGAGCCCGACGTCTTTTCTCTGGAGACTTTTAACTCTGAATGCGGTGTGTTTACACCGGTTGTGGTCGTCCCCATCGTGGCATGGCGTGAGCGTATGGGGGAAATGAAGGACAAGATAGACAACCTGTTTCGAAGCAGCCGGAATTGGAAAAGCATGCTGACGTTGAAAAGAAAATTGTCCTTTGAGGACATACCCCCGGCGGAGGACGAAAGGACTACCCCCGCTTCAGTTTCGCCCAATCCCCTTTGATTCCAACACAGAGACCAAGCCACATCAGATCTCCCGCTTTTTTTTTGGATCGGTAAAGAAAATGCCAAACAATTACACGCGTAAAGACCTGCCTTATAGCACAGACGGACAAACTCGAACCATCCATGAACATGACTAATGAACCATCCACTTCCCCCACGAACCAATACATTGGTAGATTGGGGTATGTTGTTTTTTTATGGGCAAAAATGTTAATGTCTCTTGTTTTTACGTTAGAATTTCAGCTTGCGTGCTGGAACCAGTCATTCCGTGCAGTTATCAATAATTTTCATTTAAAATGGTAATACTAACCGTTTTACCATGGTTATCAATTATACCCTTTATTGTTACATCCCTAGTGTCAACTAACAATAAAGATAGCAACTTTGTTTACAAATATTTATTGATACCGTAAATGTGCTGTTCATTACGTTGTTACATGAATACTAATTACTCTTAAAGTTTTGTCCATTTTATAGCAATGAAAAGTGCTGATAAAAAAACTAGTAAGCAATGTTTTGAGGACGGTCAAAAAAGCAGCAATAAATACAAACAACACCAAAGCTTTCTTGATGTGTTAAGAAATGTAGGCAAAATTAGCTGGCAGACTTTGACTAAAAGTTTTTTTGTTTTGTTTTGTTTTTTTGACTCAACAGTACATGCACATAGCTTCAGGAATCCATCAGGAATACAAAACGCATTAACGTCTTACAAACAACACGCGTTTTGACTCTAACAATAAACGCTCTAAAACATTTACAAATTAAAACATATAAAGAAAAACATATTTTAAAACTCATATAATAGTAGAACAATATGTATAATGTTTGTTCTGCTAAAGAAAGTATATTATATAGGTGTGTTGCTAATGTTTTATACATGTGTTTATTTATTTTAAATAACACTTTGTTAAAATATTTCAAGGTATTAGTTATTTTTGAGCACATTGACAATTGATGATAGCCGAGATATTTTGGTCACAATAACTGTGATATGATTTTATTTCTTAACATTTCTAATTCACATAAACTTGTTGCAATGCCTCCATATTTGTTTTGTGTCATAACATTAGGGAAAGTCTATATTGTTTATTGTTGTTTGGCACAGTTTTTTCCCAACACGCTAAGTGTTTTATTGAAGTACATCACAGATTAACGCTCGGACATGTCCGAGAAGGAGTATGAAGAAGCGTAGCTAATTTACTGTTTTTGACCAAATTGCAAGATTTTGTGCCATTCCCTCCCCTTGCGACAGACCCGTGATGAGCTGACAATGGGCTACATTCTATATGTTAATGTGCATGGTGTGGTCCATCATCCTGTGTAGTGATCTGGCCCATAATATTTCGGGGTAGATGTAAAAATGACAGAAAATAACACTGCGCTACAATAGGAAAATTCAATAAGACATAAAGGAATGCTGAATAAAGTAGAATTTATTTTAATTTATATGTTGAGAGAGTAAATGGAGTACGGGGGTTGGGGGGAATCCAACAGTTATGTTTATTGTGTAGAAAATCTTTTTTTTAAAGGAGTAGCTGATGCCCCATCTGTATTATGTTCTCTGAAGAGGCCAACCCCTGATCTATACTCTTTTGAACTCTCCTGGAAGTTGAGACATTTTAGTCCACAACTTCTTCTAAATTCTTAACTCTGAAGGCCCCGATTTAATGAGTTTAAATACACTAACACCTTGCTCTCCGTCGCTAACACTTAACGAAGGCATATTTTGCTCATGTTTAATTTCTCATTTAAAACCGCTAAATATGTTTGGACCGTGGACCAACCTAAATCAAGATGACTAATAGCCGCTCCACAGGCAACAGAGGTGCCCCTCCCCAGAAGCACACCGCTGTCATGGGACGGACAATGAACTTTTTTGTTTAAGTTTTATGGACTTCTGTGACCCATGATGTCTTTAACAGAATCTGTAAACAAATCTACCCCCTTTTTCCCCCCAGTAACACATTAATGACATCCTACGGTATTCACACATTAAAACTGGGTTTTTCAGATAGCAGGTCGGGAGGGGAGTTATTCTATCGATCCGTCTATCAATTAATAGAAAAAACACACCGTCTAGCCTCAATGTGACTTTTAGGGAAAATTGTCGACATAAACAAAGATTTTTTTTTTTTAATGACCCTCATTCTGGTCATTCTCCCCTGGGATACTTTCCCCAGGGGAGCTTCACTATATATTACTTATATTAAAAATAAAAAAGTTTTTTAAAAAACCCGGTGGAACCAGATGCACATGAATCAGGTAATAGATACGTTGAAGAAAGAACCAAACCAAACAAAAAGACAAAGTACGACGAATTGAGTTACAATGTATTCAACAATTACACATACACACATTTTAAAAAGGTATTAATTGGAGGAGTGGTGTTGGATTTTTTTTTTTTTTTTTATAAATCGAATTAATCAATTTAACCAACGAATCGTTGCAGCCCTTGAAATTGTAATTATGTTTGTGTTAGAACAATACACAAGACTGCGGCTATGTGGTAACAGTGGTCAATATAATCAACAGTCTGCCTGTTCTACCCGGTAGAAGTGGTAAGTACACGGGAGCTAACATAGGCAAAGAGATGAAGAATGAAAAGAAAAAAGGAGTTGTCGTCAGCAGAAAACAAAACAATTGACGATAACCAGAATGAAAAGACCCGGAAGTACGACAAAGCATACATAGCCTTTTGGATTTACCATAAGTAAGTAGGAAGTGAGGAAAGGCGGGTATGTGTTTTATACCATCTACTACACTTTGTATCATCCTATCTCTTTGAGATGCCTTTTTCTAATGTTGCTGCAATAAAAACAGTACAGATCTAATCTTAATACAGAGGACGATACAACAGCGTTTGGTTCAGGAGAGAACACGCAGAAGCTAATACAAAAATTAAGAGAAGAAATACCACTAGTTTGACAAAAACAGACTATCCTTAAACCTCGGTAAAACTAAAATAATCTTATTTGGTAACAGTATAAGGAAAGTAAAACACAAATACAAATAGACGGAATAGACGTTGAAAGAGTAAATGAAATTAAATTGTACACCACCGTTCAAAAGTTTGGGGTCACCCAAACAATTTTGTGGAATAGCCTTCATTTCTAAGAACAAGAATAGACTGTCGAGTTTCAGATAAAAGTTCTCTTTTTCTGGCCATTTTGAGCGTTTAATTGACCCCACAAATGTGATGCTCCAGAAACTCAATCTGCTCAAAGGAAGGTCAGTTTTGTAGCTTCTGTAACGAGCTAAACTGTTTTCAGATGTGTGAACATGATTGCACAAGAGTTTTCTAATCATCGATTAGCCTTCTGAGCCAATAAGCAAACACATTGTACCATTAGAACACTGGAGTGATAGTTGCTGGAAATGGGCCTCTATACACCTATGTAGATATTGCACCAAAAACCAGACATTTGCAGCTAGAATAGTCATTTACCACATTAGCAATGTATAGAGTGTATTTCTTCAAAGTTAAGACTAGTTTAAAGTTATCTTCATTGAAAAGAACAGTGCTTTTCCTTCAAAAATAAGGACATTTCAATGTGACCCCAAACTTTTGAACGGTAGTGTAGGTGTAATGATTGATGATAAAATGAACCGTAAATCTCATATAAAAATATACAACATAAGGTGGCAAGACATACATCCATAATGAATAAAGCAAAATATCGTTTGGACCAGAAATTACGCTAACCCCTGAAATCAATTACTATGGAAAACTTGATAGTATTTATGTATTTACTTGTGCAACACACTACTATGTGGGTTACATTTTTTATATAGTAAAGTTATTATTAAAGTAGATACATTAAATGAGCTGAAATCACATCACCAACAACTTAAATTAATTTGTAGGTTAAGTTTATTAACTCATGTTGTAACATTCATTTAATACATTTTCGTTTATTTATTTATTTCAGGCAATGACATAAAAAAGTACAACGTTGAAAACACATAATAATATAAATTAATATAGTGCAAAAGGTGATGTATAGTATGTAATGCATGGTTGTTCAGTTTTGCCTGAATGGGAGTGAGAAGAAGATAATTTATTTAATCCCACCCCCAGTTCTCCATTCAGTGATTATTCACATGAGTTTTACTGTTACTTTGTTTAAGGATTATTATACAGATGTTGTATCATAGTGGCATTACCACAGGTAACAATAATTATTACACTGTAACAATAATTTGTATCAACAATGTAGGAATAATGAATATACCAACAATAATAATAGACAACATAGCAATAATGATAATAAGAGTACAACAGTAGGTTAAATTAAAGACCCTCAACTCTATATTTGAACCAGACTCTACGTCTGTGATTTTCATTACACGGAAAAAAGTGCAAATAATTTAGTAAGTTGTGCACTTCTTTAAACATAACAAAGTAGCATTGAAATCGTTTAAAAGCTGTAAACATTTATTAGCTTATACGGCTTATTCTTTTTTAAAAAGAGCTATGTTTTTTATTTTTATTTTGTTTAATGCAAAAGTTTTACTAATATAGCCTATATTGTAGCGTATCCTACGGGAGGATGAATGTGCATCTTTGAATTTACTTTTCCTGAACATTTAATTTTTTCAAAATATAATTTTAAAAAGCTTGACCCATGAACATTTTAAACAGGCACTGCAATAGTTTGAGCATTTTTTAAATAAAACCCAAATTACAATTTAAATAATTATTTTAAACTTTTTTAGCAGTGTTTAATTTATAGAAACATATTTATTTGTATGAACACATTCATTATGAATGCAATTTGCCGTTAAAATAATGATTTTACTTGTATTTAGTTCAGTCTGCAGTGAACCTTTTTGCACTGCACATGCTTTTATTTTTTTATTTTTATTTTTATTTTTTTTTATTTTTTTGTCCTGTCCAGCTTCTCAGGCAAATCATATAGTTAATGTAGATGCCCATATTGGCGGTTCATATTTACTTTATAAAAGAGAAGTGTAGGATACTTTTCTTGTTGCCTTATTTGTATTTGACTTTATTAAATGTATTTATACTATCATTTGGTGCAGCCGGGCCGGAGCAGGAGGGAATAGAAAGACAAAAAAAGGAAGACAGAGGGGGACAAGAGGGGGATTAGACAGAGAGACAAAAACAACAACAGCAAACACAACAACAACAACAACAACAATAGAGCAACATCAGCAAATATGACATGTACAAAAATGATGGTAAAAGTAATAGCAAAGAAGCAGTTAGCAAAATAAATAATAATACAGAAATGACAATGAACATTACTACACTACAAATGGAGCAATACAAATACCAATAGAAATAGCGCTATTGATAATGAACAATACCAATAATTTACCTTTATTATTAACAATACAATTGTTTAAATGCAACAATACATATACGTAATGATAACTAGAAATACAAAAGAATACCGAAAAATGGAGAAAAAGAAAGAAAAGCAACCTATATTAACCTTGTAGATTGTTATAGTAACAATAGGTTAAGCTTTGTCAGTGTGCCATGTGTTACCCAGTTTACCCTAGGGCAACAACGTTAATTTATGTTTAATGAAACGTAATTATTTGCATGAGTGTATGTATGCATATGTACTTGTATATGTACATGTATGTGTATATGTATGTTTGTACAGTGAATGTGTGTGTGGATATACAAACTTTGAGTATGTAGGTATGTACTGTATTTGTGTATGTATGTGGGTGCGCAGGTACCTATGTATGTATGTACCGCATTTTTCGAACTATAAGTCACAATTATTAACACATTACCGTAAAATATAAAATAATATTATTTAGCTTATTCACGTAAGAGACTAAACGTAAAAGTTTCATAGGATTTAGCGATTAGGAGTCTGCACATGCTTTTAAATTTGGGCTTTAAACTTGATTTTGAAACTCCTAACTCTTGCTATGTTTATGGTTAGAGTTTATTTCGAACATGCATACAATTACAAAATGATACATTACAATTTTTAGTTTCCCTTTACAACATGCTCCAAAAGGAGTAGGAAGAAGCAGAAATTATATAACCCACCCCTTTTCTATTACATAGCAATTGCTAACATTTTTGTTTACTTCCTGTTCTCAATGTATTCACAATATACTCTATAAATAATAACATTAAAAATATATATATACATAAATAATAAATAGTGAAGTAAGTTGTATTTCATATGGTGAGATGAATAAGATTATCAATAAATTCAGAATGTTTATCATGGTTATTCTTCTATGTACTTTGTAAACACTGAGTTTAAAAAGTTTTTTATTTTTATTTGTATTTTTTAAATTTATTTTAAAAAAAATTGGATTATATTAGTACATTGTTTAAATTATTTGCTTAATCCATTTTATAATTAAATTTTACATACCGATATGCTAAAAGTTTTAAGTGTTGTATGTGCATACAAAGGTTTTAAGTTACATTTTTCTTAGAAGTTTTGTTTTTCCTTTTTTTGTTGAGAATAATTGTTGTACGTTCTTGGATAGCAAATTATAGTTTGCTTTGTGCACACTTTTAGCTGTTTGCAAATTTAATATGTCGGAAAATATCAATATTTTTCATTCAGTAAATAATGGGTTTGAGTTTTCTCTAAATCCAACATTATGTATTATTCTAATCAATCTTTTTTGTAACACGGTTAATAACTGAAGCATACTTTTGTAGTTATTTCCCTATATTTTTGCACAACAACTCAGATATGATAAGACTAGGGAGCAGTAAAGAATATAGCGGTAATTTCTGGTCCAAACCATATATTGCTTTATTCATTATGGATGTATGTCTTGCCACCTTATGTTGTATATTTTTTTATATGAGATTTCCGGTTCATTTTATCATCAATCATTACACCTACAATTTAATTTCATTTACTCTTTCAACGTCTATTCCGTCTATTTGTATTTGTATTTTACTTTCCTTATACCGTTACCAAATAAGATTATTTTAGTTTTACCGAGGTTTAAGGATAGTCTGTTTTTGTCAAACTAGTGGTATTTCTTCTCTTAATTTTTGTATTAGCTTCTGCGTGTTCTCTCCTGAACCAAACGCTGTTGTATCGTCCTCTGTATTAAGATTAGATCTGTACTGTTTTTATTGCAGCAACAGTAGAAAAAGGCATCTCAAAGAGATAGGATGATACAAAGTGTAGTAGATGGTATAAAACACACACCCGCCTTTCCTCACTTCCTACTTACTTATGGTAAATCCAAAAGGCTATGTATGCTTTGTCGTACTTCCGGGTCTTTTCATTCTGGTTATCGTCAATTGTTTTGTTTTCTACTGACGACAACTCCTTTTTTCTTTTCATTCTTCATCTCTTTGCCTATGTTAGCTCCCATGTACTTACCACTTCTACCGGGTAGAACAGGCAGACTGTTGATTATATTGACCACTGTTACCACATAGCCGCAGTCTTGTGTATTGTTCTAACACAAACATAATTAAAAACTCAAGGGCTGCAACGATTCGTCGATTAAATTGATTAATTAGATTTATAAATAAATAAATAAATAAATCCAACACCACTCCTCCAATTAATACCTTTTTAAAATGTGTGTATGTGTAATTGTTGAATACATTGTAACTCAATTCGTCGTACTTTGTCTTTTTGTTTGGTTTGGTTCTTTCTTCAACGTATCTATTACCTGATTCATGTGCATCTGGTTCCACCGGGTTTTTTAAAAACGTTTTTCTTTTTAATATAAGTAATATATAGTGAAGCGCCCCTGGGGAAAGTATCCCAGGGGAGAATGACCAGAATGACGGTCATTAAAAAAAAAAAAATCTTTGTTTATGTCGACAATTTTCCCTAAAAGTCACATTGAGGTTAGACGGTGTGTTTTTTCTATTAATTGATAGACGGATCGATAGAAAAACTCCCCTCCCGACCTGCTATCTGGAAAAACCCAGTTTTAATGTGTGAATACCGTAGGATGTCATTAATGTGTTACTGGGGGGAAAAAGGGGTTAGATTTGTTTACAGATTCTGTTAAAGACATCATGGGTCACAGAAGTCCATAAAACTTGAACAAAAAAGTTCATTGTCCGTCCCATGACAGCGGTGTGCTTCTGGGGAGAGGCACCTCTGTTGCCTGTGGAGCGGCTATTAGTCATCTTGATTTAGGTTGGTCCACGGTCCAAACATATTTAGCGGTTTTAAATGAGAAATTAAACATGAGCAAAATATGCCTTCGTTAAGTGTTAATCGGGGCCTTCAGAGTTAAGAATTTAGAAGAAGTTGTGGACTAAAATGTCTCAACTTCCAGGAGAGTTCAAAAGAGTATAGATCAGGGGTTAGCACAGTAAGCCTCTTCAGAGAACATAATACAGATGGGGCATCAGCTACTCCTTAAAAAAAAAGATTTTCTACACAATAAACATAACTGTTGGATTCCCCCCAACCCCCGTACTCCATTCACTCTCTCAACATATACATTAAAATAAATTCTACATTTATTCAGCATTCCTTTATGTCTTATTGAATTTTCCTATTGTAGCGCAGTGTTATTTTCTGTCATTTTTACATCTACCCCGAAATATTATGGGCCAGATCACTACACAGGCGTTCTTCAAGGCACCCCTTCATAAAGTGATTTATGAAACGTTGTTTTTGCTTGTTTACTTCAGATGCAAGCAGTAGTCATTTGTTCAAATTCTTTAGTTATACTAGTAGTGTTCCTCAAGGTTCCATTTTGGGTCCTCTTTTTGTCATCATTTGGGCTATTCAACTAGTGACCCACGAGTTCCGTTTAAAAAAGTTGTGAGGGACTTACATTTTTGCAGTAGATTCTTAAAAACATTAGAGTGCTGTCATAGAGGTGATCTTTGACTAGCTTTTTTGCAGAAAGTTCTTGAAAATAGCAGAGCGCTTCTGTAACTCTATGACAAATAAAAAAATAAACAAATAAAATGTTTACAGTAGAGGATGTTATTTTTTTAGTAATATACAAAATAATAATAAGAGTGAAGATATTATAGCATTCTGGAAATGTGGCCCGCAAAACAACCGAGTTGAATATCCTTGCTGTACCATGTGGGAAATCAAAGGCATAGCCTGAAGAAGCTACTGGAAAAAATCAGAATACATGTACCGTTAAGATAGGATAAGATATACTTTATTTATCCCACAATGGGGAAATTACAGTATGTGGTTACAGTGCAGGTTCAAAAAGTCCACAAAAATAAGGTAAAAACACCTGAAAACAAGTGGGAAACATTAAAGAACACAAAGAATATAAAATACATAAAACAAGCACAGAGCTGGTGTCACCAGTTGCCACTTCAGCGGCACCATACAAAGAGCTACAAAACTAAAACGCATTGAAAAAACAAAAAAACAAAATAATTAATAATTAGATATGTCCATATCCGATATTCCAATATTGTCCAACTCTTAATTACTGATTCCGATATCAACCGATACAGATATATGCAGTCGTGGAATTAACACATTATTATGCCTAATTTTGTTGTGATGCCCCGCTGGAAGCATTAAACAATGTAACAAGGTTTTCCAAAATAAATCAACTCAAGTTATGGAAAAAAATGCCAACATGGCACTGCCATATTTATTATCGAAGTCACAAAGTGCTTTTTTTTTTTTAACATGCCTCAAAACAGCAGCTTGGAATTTGGGACATGCTCTCCCTGAGAGAGCATGAGGAGGTTGAGGTGGGCGGGGTTGAGGTGAGGGGTAGGGGGTAGCGGGGGTGCATATTGAAGCGTTTTGGAAGAGTTAGTGCTGCAAGGGGTTCTGGGTATTTGTTCTGTTGTGTTTATTTTATGTTACGGTGCGGATGTTATCCCGAAATGTGTTTGTCATTCTTGTTTGGTGTGGGTTCACAGTGTGGCGCATATTTGTAACAGTGTTAAAGTTGTTAATACGGCCAACCTCAGTGTGACCTGTATGGCTGTTGACCAAGTATGCATGGCATTCACTTGTGTGTGTGAAAAGCCGTAGATATTATGTGATTGGGCCGGCACGCAAAGGCAGTGCCTTTAAGGTTTATTGGTGCTCTGTATTTCTCCCTACGACCGTGTACACAGCGGCGTTTTAAAAAGTCATAAATGTTACTTTTTGAAACCGATACCGATAATTTCCGATATTACATTTTAAAGCATTTATCGGCCGATAATATCGGACATCTCTATAAATAATGAACACATACGACTGCACCATGCATAGACAAACAACAAAACAAAAACACACCATGGTGGCCTGTGTGGTACTCCACAAAGCAACCAAGATGGCCGACTCCGTCCTAGGCTGCCCACTAGCTCTCTGCCAGCGGTCAGCGTGGATTAGTGAGAATCCGTCTAGGAGACTGAAGTGTCCGATACATGCTCAGTAAGCCATGACTCGTCCATCAAACGCCAGCTCCGAAGCCCCGTCTCTTCCTCTTGCATTTCTTCCGGTCTCTACATGCAGACTTCTGTGTGGCCGAGAGCCAGCAGCTGGTCTCCGGTGCTAACATGCCGTGGCCAAAAGACTTTCCAGAGGCAGAAGTCCACAAAAAAGCTCAGAATAGCGGCGCAAAAGTCACAAGAGTTCCATCTCTCGTTGCGCAGTCACGAATGAGCCTGAACCAAAAGGCAAAAAACACATAAAAACAAGAGGGAAACAATACAAAACACAAAGGAGGACTCGCAAGAGCACTGAGCTCCTGAAACCAGCAGCCACTAAAAAAACAATAAACGTTACACCCTGCAAAATATGTCATTACCAAAGACATTGACACATCGAATGCAAAAGAAACTAACATTTTCCGGACTATAGAGCGCTGAAAAACACCCACTAAATTTTTGAAAAAAAAAAGTTTTACCATATAATAGCCCCACCGGACTATAAGACGCTGATATATACTTTGTGAAATAAGTTATTTGCACAGAAAGAGTTTGTAAATGTTTATTTACACACCTTAATTGTTTCCAAACGGTGCCTATCACACGGCAGTTAAACGGCTGGTCGACCAAAACAGAAATCATCATCATGGACCCACCAGCTGTGGAAGCTAGCTCTCCAATCAGCTAAACAATCTCAATAACTCGACGGTGACGTTTTGGTGAATTTACTGAGGAATTTGTAAAACCGAGACAATACAAAAAAAATGCCATTGTTAGTTAGTGATACTAACACAGACACTCGTAAACGTGTTAGCATACTAGCTAATAACACTAGCTTTAATAATAATAATAATAATAATAATGAATTACATTTGTAATGCACTTTACATTAGTTAAAATTTTAAAGTACTACAAAATATAAAAAAAGTAAAAATAAAAATGAAAAGTTAGAATATATAATAGAAATAAAAACATGAAAAATACTAGATAAACACTAGATAAAACATAGATAAAATAAAAATAAAAACATGAAAGCACTGGATAAAACAGATAGACAAGCCGTGCAATTTAAAACAAGAAGGCGGAGAAATTAGATAAAAGTGTTGCTAAAAAGGTGGCTCTTTAGTCCCTTCTTAAAATGGTCGACTGACTGTGGTGCTCTAAGATGGTCGGGGAGAGCGTTCCAGAGTTCGGGTGCGGTCGAGCAGAAAGCCAATTGTTTTGCTTTATTATATTATGTTAGCAAATATGCATGAAAACACTGTTACAGACATCACACATGGGATGGGTTAGTAAGTATGAATAGGTTTAGTTATTTTGTAAAACTTACAAACATTGCTTGGAGTGATGAATGAAAAATCCGTATAAGTAGAAACGCTATGGGCGGCTAGAAGGCAAATTGGCACTTCTACTTCTGGTTTAAAGCACTAAATAGAGGGAAATAATGTCAACTTAAAATGGCGCCATAGCACACACAGCAACACACCTTTTCAGTGTCTCTGCATGTGTTTATTGAAAACTATTTGTTTTACACAAAACGTGATGACCGATAGCGAAGAAAAATCCAGAAATTAGCCGCACCGTTTCATAAGCCGAAGAGTGCAAAGTAGAGATGTCCGATAATATCGGACTGCCAATATGGGCCGATAAATGCTTTAAAATGTAATATCGGAAATTATCGGTATCGGTTTCAAAATTATCGGTATCTGTTTTAAAAAGTAAAATTCATGATTTTTTAAAACGCCGCTGTGTACACGGACGTAGAGAGAAGTGCCGGCCTAATCACATAATATCTACGGCTTTTCACACACACAAGTGAATGCAACACATACTTGGTCAACAGCCATACAGGTCACACTGAGGGCGGCCGTATAAACAACTTTAACACTGTTACAAATATGCGCCACACTGTGAACCCACACCAAACTAGAATGACAAACACATTTCGGGAGAACATCCGCACCGTAACACAAAATAAACACAACAGAACAAATACCCAGAACCCCTTGCAGCACTAACTCTTCCGGGACACTACAATACACACACCCCCCGCTACCTCCTACCTCCCCCACCTCAACCTCACTCCCCCCAACCCCGCCCACCTCAACCTCCTCATGCTCTCTCAGGGAGAGCATGTCCAAAAATTCCAAGCTGCTGTTTTGAGGCATGTTAAAAAAAATAATGCACTTTGTGACTTCAATAAAATATGGCAGTGCCATGTTGGCATAACTTGAGTTGATTTATTTTAGAAAACCTTGTTACATTGTTTAATGCATCCAGCGGGGCATCACAACAAAACTAGGCATAATAATGTGTTAATTCCACGACTGTATATATCGGTATCGGTTGATATCGGAATCAGTAATTAAGAGTTGGACAATATCAGAATATCGGAAAACAAGCCATTATCGGACATATCTAGTTCAAAGCGTAGGAAAAAAGTAACGGCTTACAGTCCGTAATGCAAAGTCCAAACGAAAGTCGACTTGAAAATAAAACGTTTCCCTAAATAGTGAAAGCCATTTCTAAAACCTCAAGTTGGTATTTTCAGGTCACATTAGAACACGTTTTTTTGAGTTGGAAATCCGACACAGAGCAAATGACATATTCTAAAAATAAGTGCACTGATGTGTACTCTTCCTTATAAGTGAAGAGTACACTTGCAGTGTGACACAGCCTGCAGTGAGGGGATTTTCATCCTGGCTGCATACAGTAGGAGCATTACACGCCTCATTATGCACCATTCAAACGCGCTTTTGTGGGTGTCTTCACCCACTTTGGTGCGCCAACGTCTCGTCTCCTTCTGAGACGCGTAAGTAAGACACGCCAGATTGAAGGGAAATGAGCTCCAATGTTGTTATTAAAGGACTTTGTGCTGTTTTCATATCGCTACCACAAAAAAAGTTTTGAAGCCGGAAGAAAAGTCAAGTCTGTGTTTGTGTGTGCAAATGAAGTGAGTTGCATGCCGTTCTGTGCAGGGGCTGGTTGTCATGTCCTCTGAGCTGGAGGAAGTAGTCAGCAGCATCCTGAAGGGGAAAATCCCCGGCATGTGGATGAAAAAGTCCTACCCCAGCCTCAAACCCCTGGGAAGTTACATCAACGACTTCATGGAGCGACTTCAGTTCCTGCAGGTACAGAAACACACTTGCTGTGTCTCAAATGGAGTACGTCCATTCGTCAGTACACTTCAGTAAGAATACTGTGTACCTTTGGCTATTTTGCTTCTTTCTCTTTTAATTGTGAACTGTAACCACTCAAGGTATTCCATCCACTAGCCAAGACGGCGACTATTGAGGGTGATAAAATTGTCAAAGCGCGAATGCAAGTGACCTCAAGGCCACATTGGGGCCTGTGCACGTTTACACTGGAGTCTGATAAATATCACATTTTACAAAACCCAAAACCTGTAAAGTTGGCATGTTGTGTAATTTGTAAATACAAACAAAATACAATGATTTGCTTTCTGATTTGCAACTTATATTCAATTGAATAGACTGCAAAGACAATATATTTAATGTTCGAACTGAGAAACTTAATTTTTTTTTGCAAATAATCATTAACTTAGAATTTAATGGCAGCAACACATTGCAAAAAAGTTGGCACAGGGGCATTTTTACCACTGTGTTACATGGCCTTTCCTTTTAACAACACTCAGGAAATGTTTGGGAACTGAGGAGACCAATTTTTTTTATCTCTTCAGGTGGAATTATTTTCCATTCTTGCTTGATGTACAGCTTAAGTTGTTCAACAGTCCGGGGGTCTCTGTTGTTGTATTTTACACTTCATAATGCTCCACACATTTTCAATGGGAGACAGGTCTGGACTACAGGCAGGCCAGTCTAGTACCCACACTCTTTTACTACGAAGCCACGCTGTTGTAACACGTGGCTTGGCATTGTCTTGCTGAAATAAGCAGGGGCGTCCATGAAAAAGACGTTGCTTGGATGGCGGCATATGTTGCTCCAAAACCTGTATGTACCTTTCAGCATGAATGGCGCCTTCACAGATGTGTAAGTTACCCATATCTTGGGAACTAATACACCCCCATACCATCACAGATGCTGGCTTTTCAACTTTGCGCCTATAACAATCCGGATGGTTCTTTTCTTCTTTGGTCCGGAGGACACGACGTCCACAGTTTCCAAAAACAATTTGAAATGTTGAACTCGTCAGACCACAGAACACTTTTCCACTTTGTATCAGTCCATCTTAGATGAGCTCAGGCCCAGCGAAGCCGACGGCGTTTCTGGGTGTTGTTGATAAACGGTTTTCGCCTTGCATAGGAGAGTTTTAACTTGCACTTACAGATGTAGCGACCAACTGTAGTTACTGACAGTGGGTTTCTGAAGTGTTCCTGAGCCCATGTGGTGATATCCTTTACCCACTGATGTCGCTTGTTGATGCAGTACAGCCTGAGGGATCGAAGGTCACGGGCTTAGCTGCTTACGTGCAGTGATTTCTCCAGATTCTCTGAACCCTTTGATGATATTACGGACCGTAAATGGTGAAATCCCTAAATTCCTTGCAATAGCTGGTTGAGAAAGGTTTTTCTTAAACTGTTGAACAATTTGCTCACGCATTTGTTGACAAAGTGGTGACCCTCGCCTCATCCTTGTTTGTGAATGACTGAGCATTTCATGGAATCTACTTTTATACCCAATCATGGCACCCACCTGTTCCCAATTTGCCTGTTCACCTGTGGGATGTTCCAAATAAGTGTTTGATGAGCATTCCTCAACTTTATCAGTATTTATTGCCACCTTTCCCAACTTCTTTGTCACGTGTTGCTGGCATCAAATTCTAAAGTTAATGATTATTTGCCAAAAAAAAAAAACGTTTATCAGTTTGAACATCAAATATGTTGTCTTTGTAGCATATTCAACTGAATATGGGTTGAAAATGATTTGCAAATCATTGTATTCCGTTTATATTTACATCCAACACAATTTCCCAACTCATATGGAAACGGGGTTTGTAGATTCTCTGAACCTTTTGGTGATATTACGGACCGTAGATGGTGAAATCCCTAATTTCCTTGCAATAGCTCGTTGAGAAATGTTGGTCTCAAACTGTTCGACAATTTTCTCATGCATTTGTTTACAAAGTGGTGACCCTCGCCCCATCCTTGTTTGTGAATGTCTGAGCATTTCATTGAAGCTGCTTTTACACCCAATTGGGGCACCCACCTGTTCCCAATGAGCCTGTTCACCTGTGGGATGTTCCTAATAAGTGTTTGATGAGCATTCCTCAACTTTCTCAGTCTTTTTTGCCACTTGTGCCAGCTTTTTTTAAACATGTTACAGGCATCAAATTCCAAATGAGCTAATATTTGCAACAAATAACAAAGTTTACCAGTTCAAACGTTAGGTATCTTGTCTTTGCAGTCTATTCAATTGAATATAGGTTGAAAAAGTTTTAAGAATCATTGCATTCTGTTTTTATTTACGATTTACGCAACATGCCAACTTCACTGGTTTTTGGTTTTGTAATTGAAGTGTATACAGTCAGCTGAAAAAAATCAGATTAAAAAAAAAAACAATCAGATTTGGGTCACTTTGGCCTGCAGTGTAAAACATGGTCTATAATCATATTTAAGTGAATGGAGACAGGTTGTATGATGATTCAAACTCAGGGTGGGAGTCTAATGATTATAATAAATCATCTTAAATGGGTCCAGAGACACAATCTTGGGGCCAACCCTGCTTAAAATGCTTTAGAGTCGTGTGCATTAAGTCAATAATCAAGGAAGTGAAGGAAGAGAATGGACTGAAAAGAACAGCATTTAACTAAATTGTACTTATGTTTGCTCAAGACTGAATATCTTTAAACAATTTTTTTTTTATTTTTTTTATCACCGTAGGAAAACATTTGCAGATAACCATGCAAGAAGAAAAAAAAAAACTAAACAAATGGACGTGGTTAATAGGCAGAAAATAAAGGCAGCGGTTGTGTACTGTAATGCTACTTCACTGATGTAGAGCTAGACTATTAAACACTGCACACCGCTCTCCAACCTTCCATGGTCGAAGCTGTCACACTTGAATTGCATTAGACCACTTGATTCCCACAACAACAAAACACCTCGGGCTCCTAATGACTCCATGAAAGAGCCATTGTGTGACTGCACTGAAAAATGTTTGCTATTCATCATTATCAGCTGAGTGTGTGTGTGTGTGTGTGTGTGTGTGTGTGTGTGTGTGTGTGTGTGTGTGTGTGTGTGTGTGTGTGTGTGTGTGTGTGTGTGTGTGTGTGTGTGTGTGTGTGTGTGTGTGTGTGTGTGTGTGTGTGTGTGTGTTCTTGCAATGCTTACTTAATGGGGACCTCGCTCTGTTTACACAGTCACCTTTAGGGGACCTCTGACGGTATGGGGACAAAAAAACTGGTCCCCTAAGGCAGTGGTCCCCAACCTTTTTGTAGCTGCGGACCGGTCAACGCTTGAAAATTAGTCCCACGGACCGGGTGGGGGGTATTTTTTTTATTTTTTTTTTCATAAAGAAATACCATCATGTGTGCTTATGGACTGTATCCCTGCAGACTGTATTGATCTATATTGATATTTAATGTACACTACCGTTCAAAAGTTTGGGGTCACCCAAACAATTTTGTGGAATAGCCTTCATTTCTAAGAACAAGAATAGACTGTTGAGTTTCAGATGAAAGTTCTCTTTTTCTGGCCATTTTGAGCGTTTAATTGACCCCACAAATGTGATGCTCCAGAAACTCAATCTGCTCAAAGGAAGGTCAGTTTTGTAGCTTCTGTAACGAGCTAAACTGTTTTCAGATGTGTGAACATGATTGCACAAGGGTTTTCTAATCATCAATTAGCCTTCTGAGCCAATGAGCAAACACGTTGTACCATTAGAACACTGGAGTGATAGTTGCTGGAAATGGGCCTCTATACACCTATGTAGATATTGCACCAAAAACCAGACATTTGCAGCTAGAATAGTCATTTACCACATTAGCAATGTATAGAGTGTATTTCTTTAAAGTTATGACTAGTTTAAAGTTATCTTCATTGAAAAGTACAATGCTTTTCCTTCAAAAATAAGGACATTTCAATGTGACCCCAAACTTCTGAACGGTAGTGTATATATTGCGTTTTTTATGTTGATTTAATAAAAACAATTTTAAAAAAATTTTTAAAAATATATATTTTTATTTTTTTTAATTTCGTGTGCGGCCCGGTACCAATCGGCCCGGTGGTTGGGGACCACTGCTCTAAAGGGAAACCTTTACTGTGATTCTGTATGGTATCCATCCTTAGTTAAAACTAATATAATTTCCCCCCCAAAAAATCTGGTTTAGTGTTCTAGGATGACATTTTCATACAGCATGATTATAAAAAATTATTACCTTAAAGTATGATTCATACTCAGAATTTTCCATCCTTCTATATATGGTAGTTGGAGTTGCAGACAACTTCATTACTGCTAAATAGCAGTTTTCAGTAATGTCACAGAAGATGCAGGATTTGCTTTAACATTTAAGTGGTGAAACTTCCTATAAGAGGACAGCTGTAGTGCGGTATTCTGAGGATCATGTCATATTTAATTTGAACTTTTTTTTTTTTTTTTAAATGGTCCTCAGTAGTCACGTACAAATGTGTGTGAATTATGCAAAAATGTTTCAATTTGGTCCCCGTGAACCATATTCACTATTTTTCCCCAGGGTCCCCAGTAAGAATGATCAGCACATTACTTCATCAATCCAGAGATTTAAAGATGTGTATGAGCTAACTGGGCAGTGACTTCATTTTTTTTTATGCCTCCACAACCTGTAGAAAGGGTGGTCCCCACAAGTGATGATCAAAAACTTGGTCCCCATTCCAAATGATAACCAGTATGTGTGTGTGTGTGTGTTTGTGCGTGTGTGCGTGCGTGCGTATGATTTGACGTAAATGTGAGCCTATATCCCAGCTGGCTTCGGGCAAGGTACACCCGTCACAAGGCGCATATAAACAAACAACCATTCACACATATACAGTATATGGCCTGATCTAGTTAAGGTTTGCGTGTATTAAAACTTGTGCAAACTTAATAGCACATGCTAAGCTGATCTAAGTTTGTGGGCAGACATTGCGTCCTTTAAATTAGCAAAAAAAAAGAGAATGGACATGCAGAATATATGCTGATCATGGGAACGGCCACAATACTGGGAGGAGACGATGCAGATATAATCATTTAGCTATCACAATGGGATCTATCAAGACTGAAACTGTTCTGTGGCCGCTGTTTTGCATCTCTATTTCATACGCCTGGAACAGTGATTCTCAAGCTTTTTCCCCCAAATACCTCCTCAGAAAACACGTGGTTCACCATAATGACCAACATTGAAATACAGTAACGTAGTAGGCCTGAGTATTCATTACAAAAAAAAAAACGGCAGCGGTTTTATTCAACAAGTATATTTAACCCTTGTGTAATGTTCGTATTGTTGTTACTCAGCCAGCGTTTGTGGGTCTGATGGACCCGTTGCATTGTGTGGCTTTTAATGCCTCACAATCAAACACTTTTATGTTAAAATACTGAACAGATGTTTACCTTATCCCAATAAACATCTGTTACTCAGCCAGCGTTTGTGGGTCTGATGGACCCGTTGCATTGTGTGGCTTTTAGTGCCTCACAATCAAACACTTTTATGTTAAAATACTGAACAGATGTTTACCTTATCCCAATAAACATCTGTTACTCAGCCAGCGTTTGTGGGTCTGATGGACCCGTTGCATTGTGTGGCTTTTAATGCCTCACAATCAAACACTTTTATGTTAAAATACTGAACAGATGTTTACCTTATCCCAATAAACATCTGTTACTCAGCCAGCGTTTGTGGGTCTGATGGACCCGTTGCATTGTGTGGCTTTTAATGCCTCACAATCAAACACTTTTATGTTAAAATACTGAACGGATGTTTACCTTATCCCAATAAACATCTGTTACTCAGCCAGCGTTTGTGGGTCTGATGGACCCGTTGCATTGTGTGGCTTTTAATGCCTCACAATCAAACACTTTTATGTTAAAATACTGAACAGATGTTTACCTTATCCCAATAAACATCTGTTACTCAGCCAGCATTTGTGGGTCTGATGGACCCGTTGCATTGTGTTGCTTTTAATGCCTCACAATCAAACACTTTTATGTTAAAATACTGAACAGATGTTTACCTTATCCCAATAAACATCTGTTCAGTATTTTAACATAAAAGTGTTTGATTGTGAGGCATTAAAAGCCACAAAATGCAAAAACAGATGTTTACCTTATCCCAATAAACATCTGTTCAGTATTTTAACATAAAAGTGTTTGATTGTGAGGCATTAAAAGCCACAAAATGCAACGGGTCCATCAGACCCACAAACGCTGGCTGAGTAACAACAATATGAACGTAGCACGGAAAATTTCTCTGCCAGTTTCTGCATCCCACAGGGATTCTTCTTTTGTGTTTCTGCACCTGCGGTTCCCACACAAGGTTGCAACATTGTTTGTCAACACTGTCTGCTCTCATTTTCTCGCACAATTGACCCTCTGATGTTCTGTGTACCTACACTCCTGTCTAGGCCTGCTGTCTGTGTGTGTGCGCGTGGGTGTGTGTTGCGTGTGGTACACAGAACATCAATTTCCACACTTCTATTAGCCCCGGGTCCAGTGGACCCGGACATCTTATATGTAATAGAAATGTGTAGGGGGGGTGTATGGTGTGTGGTCATTAAATATGTATTCTGGTATATGTTCTTCACAGAAAATGAGCCAAAGTCAGTGAGTCTCAGTTTGAAAAATTTATTAATTGTATCATTTTTTAATAAAACATGAAAACTGGTCCCACAGACCCAAACACCACACATTTTTGGCCACTGTAACATTATACACAATTTGAGGAGTAACACACTGTGTTTGAATAAAGGAAAATATAACACAGTACTTGAATCAAGTGATTCTTTGATGGAGCTCGTGTACCACAGTTTGACAATCACTGTTTTGAATAATCAACTAATTAGCCCTGAAAAATCTCCATATGGAAACATAAGCAAAACGTCAATGTTAATCACCGAGTTTCTGTGTGTTCAGGCATGGTTCGATCAGGGGACACCTGCTGTATTCTGGGTGTCTGGATTCTTCTTCACGCAGGCCTTCCTCACTGGCAGTCAGCAGAACTACGCCAGGAAACACACGGTTCCCATTGACTTGCTTGGTTTTGACTTTGAGGTCCTGGACGACATCAAGTACAAACGGGCTCCAGACGACGGTAAGATCAAGACAGGGTATGAAAAAGTAACACCTTTTAATTATTGGTCAAATTAAGTATCTCATTATTGTGATTTTGCAGACAATAATGCTGTGGAATATAGCAATTATGTGATAATCAATATATTGTGAACATTTTTAAAAAAACATTTACTATATGTAAGTGAAGTATTTATGGCATGTTTATGACATTGTTGGTATCAGTCCGACACAAGTAAATACAGGGTTATTGTTGATGATACTGATTAAAGCTGCGATGAATCATCGGTTATTTTCATTAATTCAATTAGAAAAAAAGCTTAGTTTTTTGAACTTCTGCTGATTCAATCAACCATTTAATGAGTTTACCTGATACATTGATAACACCCAGACTGCATGGAGTGCCCAGAACAGTGTGTGTGTGTGTGTGTGTGTGTGGGTGTGTGTGTATACTGTATGTATGCGTGTGTATATATGTAAGTGTATATACTGTATGTACAGTATGTATGTACACTACCGTTCAAAAGTTTGGGGTCACATTGAAATGTCCTTATTTTTGAAGGAAAAGCACTGTACTTTTCAATGAAGATAACTTTAAACTAGTCTTAACTTTAAAGAAATACACTCTATACATTGCTAATGTGGTAAATGACTATTCTAGCTGCAAATGTCTGGTTTTTGGTGCAATATCTACATAGGTGTATAGAGTCCCCATTTCCAGCAACTATCACTCCCGTGTTCTAATGGTACCATGTGTTTGCTCATTGGCTCAGAAGGCTAATTGATGATTAGAAAACCCTTGTGCAATCATGTTCACACATCTGAAAACAGTTTAGCTCGTTACAGAAGCTACAAAACTGACCTTCCTTTGAGCAGATTGAGTTTCTGGAGCATCACATTTGTGGGGTCAATTAAACGCTCAAAATGGCCAGAAAAAGTTGTTTGGGTGACCCCAAACTTTTGAACGGTAGTGGTATTTATATATATATATATATATATATATATATATATATATATATATATATATATATATATATATATATATATATATATATATATATATATATATATATATATATATACACATGTAAATATGTACATGCATATATGTATATATATATATATACATATATGTATATCTGTATGTATGTATGTATGTGTATATATATATATATATATATATATATATATGTATATATATATATATATATATATATATATATGTGTAGGTGTGTATGTATGTGTATATATATGTGTAGGTATGTATGAATATACAGTATGTATGTATATAAATGTGTGCAGATCCAAAAATACATCAATTTAATTAGTTTTAATCAGCACCTTAAGTAATCCAGCAGTTACAAAAGTAAACAATTATATCGCTCAATAGACAACGTGTTGAATATTTCTTATTTATCTAAGTTTGATTATGATGACACAGTCTGCTGAAAATGATGGAAAGTGCCACTCCACATAGCAACTGAGACTTTGGTAAAAGTTGAAATTGACACAAACCACATTTTTAAGATATTCAGCAACATCTGGCGGCTAAAGTGGATAAGGCGCGCTCCAAATTCGTCACGTTTCATGTGTCAGGTAAACTGTGACAAATGAGCCATATGAATCCCCTTCCCACTGCAGATTAGGCCCATCATGCATTAAAAATAGTCTGTATATTAATACTTATAATATCGCAAGTTAGTGCTGATTAGCGCTCGATGCTCGTTCTTGTTCCATCACAATGATTTCAAAGCTGATATTTTTATGCAAAATTAGCTTTTCTGCTTTGAAGCGGGAATGAGAGGGAAAGTAGACGTGATCAAGTGAAGAGGAGGACGACTAATGAGTCCAAGCTGAAGCTCACTTCCCCGAAGACGAGGGCAAGAGTGGGGGAAGACGAGAAGAATGTGATGCTAACTGACAGTAGGCTGACTGGAAAAGGAAGAAAACATCCCAGCGTGGCATCAACATGCAGGACTACGTGGGCCCCATGCTGGGCATCAAACTGTCAAAAGTCTCAGACAGCTTTACCCTTCAATCAACCCCCAACCGGGCTCCATCACGCTAACGCGGCGAGGCTGCTAATGTCATCACGCTGACATACATCATCTCGATATGCTTTTTATCATCATCGCGCTGCATATGAAAAAACTTAGGAAAGAAATACTTCTCCTCTTAGAGTTTGCCACGTCCCAAACCTGATCGATCAGATATTACAAACAGTCTTATCAATATCGGATCAATATTTTTGTTCTTCTTTACTGGGATTTTTGTTGTTGTTGTTGTCGTGTTATTCATATTGTTACTTTGTTGAATAAGTTGTTGGATGCAGGAAAAAATTACACAAAGCCAATGAGAGCCAATAACAGAAAATTATTTTTTTGATTTTCTTAACTTATTTTGCATCATTGACTTCATTACAATTGTATGTAATAAAGAGGATAATATTATTTTTTATTTTATGCTGCCGATTTTGATACCGATCATCCATGAGTGAGATCGGCTGATACTAATAACGATTGTAATGACATGTGTTAATAACAAAAATTTATCAAATGTATTTTATTATTTATTAATTATTTATTGAGAACATTTAAAATATATAAAACAATTACATTTGAAGAAAAAATAAAAGTATTTATGGTGAGTGCTATCGACAGTTTAACAATATCAACATAATATTTGAAGTAGTTCCTTTTTGTCTTTCTCTGTGTGTATTATTTAGCCTCGTACTCCAGTTCAATTAAATGTATTCAGGATAGCCCCTGGAGATGCTGCATCTTGTTTTCAAAATGATAATGCTGCTTAAGATGCTAATAAATGCAGTTTATTTGCCGTAATTTAGGTGATTTTTATCAACTTAGAGCAGCGGCTCCACACTGTGTATGGAGACACATAATTAGTTGCTAGCCGCATATCAGCCCGGGGACTACACTGCACAAAGTCAGTGTTCAAAAACAAGAAAAAAAAATAAAAAAATTAGTATTAGTATTTTATTTGAACTGAGCAAAATTATCTGCCAATAGAACAAGAAAATTTAGCTTGTCAAGACTTTCCAAAACAAGTAAAATTAGCTAAATTCAATGAACTCCAAAATACCTTAAAATAAGTATATTCTCACTAATAACAAGTGCACTTTTCTTGGTAGAAAAAAAAAGAAGAGACCTTTTTGCTCAATATGTTCAAAAATATTCTGAAATTAAGTAAATGCTAGTGCCATTATCTTGACATAATGATATGCGCTCGGCATCATGATTTTTTTTTTCCTGCTTGAAATAAGAAATGATTACTTTAAAAAAGTAGTTTTATACTTGTGAGTGTTGATGACACAGCTTTGCAACAGTTGATATTCTAGTTTCAAGCATGTTTTACTCAATATAGGTCATCAAATCTCAGCAACAAGCTGTAATATCTTACTGAGATAATTCAGGACCAAAACACTTAAAACAAGTAAAACACTCTAACATAAAATCTGCTTAGTGAGAAGAATTATCTTATCAGACAGAAAATAAGCAAATATCACCCTTATTTGAGATATTTAATCTTACTTAGATTTCAGTTTTTGCAGTGTAAAAATGAAGTGTCAGCCAGAGGGGATCAGTGTTTGTGATCGGTATTAAAATACATGAATCGGCAATGGCGAGCACATACTTTTTCACGAAAATCGTCCGATATTGATCGGTGGGTGATCGGTCGGCACATCCCTAATTTAAATACGATTACTCTATTTTCAGATGAGTTTGTTGATGAAAACATGCCAATAAAACCATTTGAACATTTTTAGGTTAAAAGTAGTGATGGGTAAATGACGCCAATGATTGTATGGCACACTCACTAGCTGTATTGACACTGATACTGTGTTGGTGTTTTATATTGGTCTTTCGTCCTCTGCTGGATTAAAAAAAGTCATGACGTTTGACATGCAAATGTAAAGACTTCAGCAAATAAATGGAGTGAAATCAGTGCCAAAACTCCACAAACACATAAAACATGTTTTTACTTACGCCCAACAATTTGCAAGTAGAACACATTTTTTCAAATTAAAAAATGGTTCGCAAGTACAAAAAAAAAAGCAATTTTCTGCGAGTAAAAGGGTAACGATACACAAGTATAAAAACAATTTTCTGCAAGTCAATAATCGATTTGCGGGTATAAAACCATTTTCTTCAATTTAAAAAATGATTCAGAAGTGTAAAAGCAATTTTATCAAAGTAAAATATTTGCAGGCCTAAAAACAATTTTCTTCAAGTAAAAAAAATCCATTCGAAGGTCTAAAAACAGTTTTTTTACAATTAAAAAAACGTTGTGCAATGATAAAAGCAGCTTTCTTCAATTAAAAAACGGTTCGTAAGTCGAAAACCTATTTTCTTCAAGTACAAAAACGATTCACGAGTATAAAAACATTTTTTTTGCATGTAAAAAAAACTATTTGCAAGAATAAAAACCGTTTTCTCCAAGTAAGAAAATCGATTTTCTTCAAATAAAAAACTGTTAGCAAGTCTAAAAATCATTTTCTTCAATTCAAACAAGAATTTGCAAGTATAAAAACAATTTTCTTTAAATAAAAAAAACATTCGCAGGTATAAAAACTATTTTCTTCAATCAAAAAAATGGTTTGCAGTTATAAAAACAATTTCCTTCAAATAAAACAAAAGTAGCAAGTCTAAAAACAATTTTTTCAAATAAAACAAACAATTTGCATGTCTAAAAACAAATTTCTTCAAGTTAAAACTTTTGGCAGTAATATTCCAACCTGCGCAATCCACACACTTTCACTCAGAGCACCCGTAATTCGCACTCTTCAACTGCAGAGTCAATTTAAGGCCGTCAGAGCGACTGGTATTTGCGCATGGTGCCATCCGCAAAAAATAACAAAGAAGCAGGTTAACTTACAGGTTGCGCTTGTTTTTCCTGCATATAAGCAAGCTCAACCTGTAAGTTAACCTTTTTGTAGTTTTTTACTTGTAGAAAATAGTTTTTTTAATTGCGAATCATTTTTCTACTTGCAGAAAATTGTTGTTTTTTTAATTGAAATTTATTTTTTTTGCCAATCGTTGGGTGTGAGTAAAAACATTATTGTGTGTTTTTAGAGTTTTGGCAATAATTTCACTCGTAAAATAATAGTTTTTTTAACGAATAGCTGCATGGGGGAAAATAAAATAAAATGTGCAGTTCTGGTCAATGAGCCAAATAGTTAAAAGGAAAAGAACATTATTTGGCGCTTTATGATTGTAATGATCCCACACTTGGGATTGTTTGGTTTAATTTTGATCCATGATTAAACACGGCACTCTTCGGACTTCTTTCCGTACGAGCTGTCACTCGTGAGGCAAACGAAGCTTTTAAGTTTGACGCCTCACTGTCAAACCACACAGCAGATGAATCGGTCACATGTTGTTTTTCCTTAAAGTGACACGCATATCGAACGACACAGTATCACTTCTGATGCTTCAGTATCGTCTGACCCATCACTACTCAAAAGTATCTGCTATACTGGCACAGTATCGGATTAATGCCAACATTCCCACAACTACCAAAACAACCGTGGTTCTTAAACTTTTTTCACCATGAACACACTTGGCTCTCCAAGTACCACTCTGGGTTGGTAGAGTGGCCGTGCCGGCAATATGAGGGTTCCAGGTTCGATCCCGGCTTCCGCCATCCTAGTCACTGCCGTTGTGTCCTTGGGCAAGACACTTTACCCACCTGCTCCCAGTGCCACCCACACTGGTTTAAATGTAACTTAGATATTGGGTTTCACTATGCAAAGCGCTTTGAGTCACTAGAGAAAAGTGCTATATAAATATAATTCACTTCACTTCACCATAATGACCAACATTAAAATACAGTAGCGTAATAGGCCTAAGTAGTCATGAAAAACAAGGCATGGGTTTTATTTAACAAGCATATTTAATATTTTGGCCACACAGTTTGAACAGTAACACTGCGTTTGAATATAGGAAAATTATACTACATTACAATATTTCATTAGAAGAGTATTTGCTGTACCACTAGATAACTAATATGATTTTTCTATATTTCACATTTTTGTGTATTATTGTGTAATTCTACTAAAGTACTGTAGTTCATCTACTGTTTGCAGTACTAAATACACGTGAATGTAGTACTCGCAGAGTGAAGTATTTATTGCTGTACTGCAACACAGGTGTCTACATCCGTGGTCTCTTCCTTGATGGCGCTCGCTGGGACAGGAAGACCAAACTCCTGGCTGAGTCCTACCCCAAAGTCCTGCATGACACCATGCCTGTGGTGAGTAGTGCGCCACCTAGACACCTTCTGGGTCATTACCTCCGCCAAGCACAATTATGTTTCCGTCTGTCTTACGATTCCTTGTTGTCAATTCGAGTTGCAGACCCACTTTTTTCCAAATTACATGACGTCATTCGGAATGTTCTGAACTCCCTTTTCCGGTGAAGCTCGTTACAAAAGGTAAACATGGTAGGCTACTCGGAGCTAGCGGCTACCAGTGTTAGGAGAAACGACGTTGCGTAATAACGGTGATACTAACGCCATTATTTTTCCTAATAATGAGTAATTTAATTAATTACTTTTGCGTACGTTATAAGGCGGTTAGCGGCGCGTTTGATCCAACGAAGCACGCTACGTTTGATGTGCGGTTTTTTTTGTCAACCAGCACCAGACTAAAATGAACTTGGTATCAAGTAGGAAGAGGCAACATCACACAGCAAACAACATGCAGGCTAAGTGCTTGCACACACACACACACTCCCACTACTACTACGAGGGAATAATGAACAACAAAGCAATGACTGAAGTGACAAGCTTGCGTTCAGTTTCTTTATTAACCAGAGGTAATAAGCTAACAAACACAGCAGAGCTAAAATGCTGCACTGAGCGCACCAATTGACATCTTGGCAATAGGCACCGCCTTTTAAAGGCACACGCACTCCGCTCTCATGAAACGTCTCTCAACTGCATATGTCAGTGTTTTTATTAAGTACCACATCAATTAATTTCCCTCGTAATTGCTTACATTTATGAAAGAGTATTGTTAGGAATTCTGTTACTTTTTTGGCAAAGAAACGGCCTTTTAAAGGCACACACGCACTCCGCTCTCATGAAACGTCTCTCAACTGCATATGTCAGTGTTTTTATTAAGTAACACATCAATTAATTTCCCTCGTAATTGTTTACATTTATGAAAGAGTAATGTTGGGATTTCTGTTAATTTTTTTGGTTAAGTCACCGCTTTTTAAAGGCACACACGCACTCCGCTCTCATGAAACGTCTCTCAACTGCATATTCCAGTGTTTTTATTAAGTAACCCATCAATTACTTTCCCTCGTAATTGTTTACATTTATGTAAGAGTAGTGTTAGGAATTCTGTTAATTTTTTTGGTAAAGGCACACACGCACTCCGCTCTCATGAAACGTCTCTCAACTGCCTATGCCAGTGTTTTTATTAAGTACCACATCAATTAATTTCCCTCGTAATTGCTTACATTTATGAAAGAGTATTGTTAGGAATTCTGTTACTTTTTTGGCAAAGAAACGGCCTTTTAAAGGCACACACGCACTCCGCTCTCATGAAACGTCTCTCAACTGCATATGTCAGTGTTTTTATTAAGTAACACATCAATTAATTTCCCTCGTAATTGTTTACATTTATGAAAGAGTAATGTTAGGATTTCTGTTAATTTTTTTGGTTAAGTCACCGCTTTTTAAAGGCACACACGCACTCCGCTCTCATGAAACGTCTCTCAACTGCATGTCAGTGTTTTTATTAAGTAACACATTAATCACTTTACCTCGTAATTGTTTGCATTGATGAAAGAGTATTGTTAGGAATTCGGTTACTTTTTTGGTAAAGGCACACACGCACTCCGCTGTCATGAAACGTCTCTCAACTGCATATGTCAGTGTTTTTATTAAGTAACCCATTAATTAATTTCCCTCGTAATGGTTTACATTTATGAGAGAGTAATGTTAGGAATTATGTAAATTTTTTTGGTAAAGGCACCGCCTTTTAAAGGCACACACGAACTCCGCTCTCATGAAACGTCTCTCAACTGCCTATGCCAGTGTTTTTATTAAGTAACACATGAATAACTTTCCCTCGTAATTGTTTACATTTATGAAAGAGTAATGTTAGAAATTCTGTTAATTTTTTTGGTAAAGGCACACAAGCACTCCGCTCTCATGAAACGTCTCTCAACTGCATATGCCAGTGTTTTTATTAAGTAACCCATCAATTACTTTCCCTCGTAATTGTTTACATTTATGTAAGAGTAGTGTTAGGAATTCTGTTAATTTTTTTGGTAAAGGCACACACGCACTCCGCTCTCATGAAACGTCTCTCAACTGCATATGTCAGTGTTTTTATTAAGTAACACATCAATTAATTCCCCTCGTAATTGTTTACATTTATGAAAGAGTAATGTTAGGAATTCTGTTACTTTTTTGGCAAAGAAACCGCCTTTTAAAGGCACACACGCACTCCGCTCTCATGAAACGTCTCTCAACTGCATATGTCAGTGTTTTTATTAAGTAACACATCAATTAATTTCCCTCGTAATTGTTTACATTTATGAAAGAGTAATGTTAGGAGTTCTGTAAATTTTTTTGGTAAAGGCACACACGCACTCCGCTCTCATGAAACGTCTCTCAACTGCATATGCCAGTGTTTTTATTAAGTAACACATTAATCACTTTCCCTCGTAATTGTTTGCATTGATGAAAGAGTATTGTTAGGAATTCTGTTAATTTTTTTGGTAAACGCACACAAGCACTCCGCTCTCATGAAACGTCTCTCAACTGCATATGTCAGTGTTTTTGTTAAGTAACACATCAATTAATTTCCCTCGTAATTGTTTACATTTATGAAAGAGTAGTGTTAGGAATTATGTTAATTTTTTTGGTAAAGGCACACACGCACTCCGCTCTCATGAAACATCTCTCAACTGCATATGCCAGTGTTTTTATTAAGTAACATATCAATTACTTTCCCTCTTAATTGTTTACATTTATGAAAGAGTATTGTTGGGAATCCTGTTACTTTTTTGGCAAAGAAACCGCCTTTTAAAGGCACACACGCATCCTGCTCTCATGAAACGTCTCTCAACTGCATATGCCAGTGTTTTTATTAAGTAACACATCAATTAATTTCCCTCGTAATTGTTTACATTTATGAAAGAGTAATGTTAGGAGTTCTGTAAATTTTTTTGGTAAAGGCACACACGCACTCCGCTCTCATGAAACGTCTCTACTGCATATGCCAGTGTTTTTATTAAGTAACACATTAATCACTTTCCCTCGTAATTGTTTGCATTGATGAAAGAGTATTGTTAGGAATTCTGTTACTTTTTTGGTAAAGGCACCGCCTTTTAAAGGCACACACGCACTCCACTCTCATGAAACGTGTCTCAACTGCCTATGCCAGTGTTTTTATTAAGTAACCCATCAATTACATTTCCTCGTAATTGTTTACATTTATGAAAGAGTAATGTTAGAAATTATGTTAATTTTTTTTGGTACAGGCACCGCCTTTTAAAGGCACACACAAATTCCGCTCTCATGAAACGTCTCTCAACTGCATATGTCAGTGTTTTTATCAAGCAACACATTAAATACTTTCCCTCGTAATTGTTTGCATTGATGAAAGAGTAATGTTTGGAATTCTGTTACTTTTTTGGTAAAGACACCGCCTTCTATAGGCACACACCCACTCCACTCTCATGAAACGTCTCTCAACTGCCTATGCCAGATATTTGAAGTGTTTTTATTAAGTAACACATTCATTACTTACCCTCGTAATTGTTTACATTTATGAACGAGTAATTTTTGGAATTCTGTTACTTTTCTGGTCAAGTAAAGAGTAACTATAATAATTAATTTTTAAGTAATTTTTCAAACACAACAGCTAAGCACAAAAGCTAGTCATGCATGATAAGTGAGCCTAATTCAACAATATTGCAGTCTAAAACACCACATTTGTCAATGTAAACAATACAAAATAATTAATGTTATCTTGATCCTACATGACAGTTATTTTTAGTTTCATGTATTTTTGTTTATTTCCTATTTTTGTTTCCATTTCCCACTATTTTTTAGTCTGATCAGGGTATTTCTTATGCCAGCCTTTTTTTTCTGGACTGGGCTCGATCAATTTAGTTTTTTTTTGCTTTGTATTTCCTATGCTTCCTGTGCACTTCCCTGCTGCACAATTTTTTTTGCTCTGTCATTAAAGACATCTTTACCCGCACGTCGCCGGCCGTCTCCGTGTCCTGGGTTCACGAACAAGGCAACCATGAAGCGAAAACCTGATAATAGTTTCTTACTACCTGCACATACAAATCTCTAAGGCGTAAGGAAGCGTGTTGGAACGTATCCAGTAACAAACGTGTCCGCAACTCACTACGTCATGCCCTTAATTTAATGAATTATTGTGACCACTAGCATTATTTTGTCATAAGGTCCATTTTCTCATACCTACCTGTGAGTAATTTAACTTGGTCAAACCTTTTCTAACATTCCACACTACACAATGATAAAAGTATGATTCCTGCTAATATGGTATCACATTTTACGGCACTAATTAGCATCTTGGTATTCTTCATATGAGGAAAATGTAAAGTATTGTGAAAATTGAGGATGATCGGAGCTCCTCTGCATACCAACAATGTGCACAATATGAAAATATTGTTCATATTTGCATCACATTTGTGTTGATGAATGGAAGGCGACTTCTCTAAAGACCATGAGAGACGGGGAGATAGAATGTGCCAGAAGCAATCCATCCCAATCCTCGCTTGTTATTTTTCCACCTTGCTGTGTCTTTTTTCCCCCCTCCCATTTTGCTCTGAGTGATGATGAATAATCGTGCGGCTGATTATTAACAGGACATAATTAAAAATGTTTATTGTGCGCGGCGGAGAAAAACACAACAGAGGCTGCTTTGAAATGCAAATCTTCACAAAGACTCATTTGGAAGGCGATGAGCTAAAGCCTGCGAATGTTATGCTTTTATTATTGTTTTTTAGTGGCCCAGTTGATGTCTTTTGCATAACCGAGACTTATTCGCAGCCTGCAGGCATTCCACCTTCTTACTTTCACTTTCACTTTCATGTCCCTAAAGGAGGAAAAGTTTTTTTTTCCTTTGACATCATCTTTTTGCTTTCCTACTAAATAAATACGTCAAAATGAATATTGATTACCTAAAAATTTAGCATTTTTCATATTTTCTTTTATATTTTGACTGCAATTTAAAGTATTTGTTGTTTGTGAAAAAGCAACTTTTGGAACTTTTGGGTCATAAATTTATGTTACTAAAAGGTACATTTGGTTTGTGTTAGAATGTGGAAATCACATCATATATATATATATATTTTAATTGTTAAAATGATCTTTAAAAACTATTTTGCTTTCCTACTAAATAAATACGTCAAAATGAATATTGATTACCTAAAAATGTAGCATTTTTCATATTTTCTTTTATATTTTGACTGCAATTTAAAGTATTTGTTGTTTGTGAAAAAGCAACACTTTTGGAACTTTTGGGTCATAAATTTATGTTACTAAAAAGTACATTTGGTTTGTGTTAGAATGTGGAAATCACATCATATATATATATATATATTTTTTTTTTAATTGTTAAAATGATCTTTAAAAACTAACTAAGGCAGGGGTGTCCAAAGTGCGGCCCCAGGGCACATTTTAAAAATACGATTGAAAAAAATAAAAAACATTAAAAGTGGTATTTAAAGAGCAAACAGGTGAAATGTAACAAGAAAATGTAGCAATGTTTACTCTAATCTCACAAAGCTGCCATGTAGGCTGTTTCTTTCTTTAAAAAATAATAATGAATCAAAATCAATGCCGTTATGAATTATTGACCTATTCTAGGCTCCAATTACGTCACATTGAATATATTTTTTGGGGAAAATGTTGCATATTTTGTGTTTGCCATGTAAAAATACGAGCTGTTTTTTTTTAAAGAAGGGCCTAAAAACGAACAAACAAAAAACATAAACAACAATAAAACTTATAATTGACGGATAGATCTGAAGTTGATCTCGAGATTATTGTGTTAAAAGTAAACAGTAAAAAAAAAAAAATTATAATTTATTTTTTAACACTTTAATGAGTAGGACCCTTTTGGATCCCCTACAATTTTAGTGTGATTAGTTTTTAAGTGTCATTGCTCAAAAAATAATAATGAATTAAAATCATTGGTGTTATGAGTTATTGACCTTTTTAAGGCTCCAATTATTATATAATCTCAAATATCCCACTTAAAAATTTTATTGGGTGAAAATATTGCATATTTTGTGTTTTTTTCATTAAAAAAATGGGTTTTCTTTGACTAAAAGAGCATACAATTTAAATCTTTAAAAAATGTTATATTGACAGATAGACCTAATGTTGATCTAGAGATTTAAAACTTGAATAATAAAACAACAAATAATACTGAATAATGACACATTTTTTGGACCAAAACCCTTTGGGGTCCCCGGGATCAAGCCTGAGTGGAAGCCTAAATGTATATTTTTTATACATATATTGTACTGGTTTTTAAAATAAAAAATATCAAAATGGCCCCTGCTAGCTTTGATTTTTCAATGTGCGGCCCTCAGTGGAAAAAGTTTGGACACCCCTGAACTAAGGTGTTGCTGTGGCTCATATGTGTAGTTATGCTAGTGGTGTTCCTCAAGGTTCAATCTTAGGTCCTCTCTGTCAGGTTCAAACACTGATGACATCTATTAAACAAGACAAGAAGCAAGGAATTAAACAAAAACAGAATAAAATTTGGCTCAATTGAGGAGAAACGTCTGGACTGTACTCTTTGTACGGTCTCACCACGCTCTGGCGAAAGATTGTACGCTTCCTCTTTTATTTGGACTTTCCCTGATTACATGGCAACAGCTGTTTCTAAGGGACGGGGGTCGTAAACAGCCATCAGTCCAGAGTATACTAGAGTAATAAAGTACACAATAACAATAAAGTACACAATAACATAGTCCTCCTTTAGTGCAAGACAACGTGGGCTTTCGCCTTGGGGTGGTTTTTGTTGTATTTTTGTTTTTAAGCGACAACTGTGTGGTACTACTTTTTTCCGGTGTTTGCTTTTCATCCATCTTCCGCTTGTATTCATCGTGTATCTCCTTATGATTCTTGAAGAGGTGGGAGATCAAATTGCTCGTATTAAAGGAAGACGTCTTGGTTCCTCCTCGCATAACCAACTTTTTGCAGTCATTGCCAATTGCCCGTTTTTTATCCGTCAGACGCACTTTAAAATAATCCCAAACCATAGACATGGTGTCGTTAGTCAGTAACCGAGCGAGCTGGCTTGTTAGCCATGGCTACAGCACCGGCAACAACACACTCCTGTGTTGTGTGTGGGAGAGGGGAGAGGGGAGAGGGGAGGGGCTGCTGACTGGGAGACGCATCTGCTCTGTACTTGTCCCTACGTCCGTGTTTTATGTACCGCTCTGTACAGCGGCGTTTTAAAAAGTCATTAATTTTACTTTTTGAAACTGATAATTTCCGATATTACATTTTAAAGCATTTATCGACATCGCTAATCAGTACCAACAATTCTTTGAGCAGTTTTTTTGTGTCCTCAGATGTGGCTGAAGCCCATCAAGCGTCAAGACATCGTGGAAAGGATGTGCTATTTGTCGCCCGTCTACAAGACCGGCGAGCGGCGAGGTACTTTGTCTACGACCGGTCACTCCACCAACTACGTCATCGCCATGACGCTCAACTCCGACGTCGCCGCCGATCACTGGATCAGACGAGGAGTCGCTCTTCTCTGTCAGCTAAGTGCTTAAGTCCTTTTTTTTTTTTTTATCACTTCCAGAAACACCACCTCTCTTTTCGGGTCTTACATCAGCTCGTAATGATATTTAAAGTGTGTGTCATTTTTTTAAAACATTTTTTAAGTGTGTATTTTTATTTGGAGTATCCCGATACAACGGTTTCACTCCCGATACGATACAGACAATGGCACCCTTGACTATTGGCTGATATCGAGCCGATACTATATCAACACATATAATACTGTTGAATATTAGAAAAATATAAATGGAGTGATTTGTTGTTGGATCCTGAGTCTGTCCGAGGTGTGTTGCCATACTCAGAAAGTAGTCTTTGCCATTAAGTTGAATGTGCCAGTCTTGTATTTTTTTCAACCGCAGCTGGAATTTTCGTGACCAAAATTTGGAGGTGCCATGTAAAATCGCTAATGCTAATCAGTAAGCGTGTATATGGAAAATCCCATGCAAATTAGCATCAAGCTAACGCATTTTTTTTAATGCATTTTTTAGATGTATTGAAATGTGACAGAGAAGTTACTTATATTGACATCGTTTATGTTCACTTTTAAAATAAATCATCTTAAAAAAAAGGGCTCTCAAATTGAGACAACTTGTTTGTTAAGGTCGCAAGAAGAGACGTCAGCGGGAGAACATACTTTTTTTTGCCGGTATACGACCGATATTCGCTATCACTATCGGATCAGGACACCCCTATGATACCATCATTTTGTCTTTGTTCATCATTCAATAAAAAGTCTTTAAAACATGTTGCCAAACCCTCACAGATAAGAAATTAGGGTAACACTTCAGTATGAGGAACACATTCACCATTAATTAGTTGCTTATTAACATGCAAATTAGTAACATATTGGCTCTTAATTAGTCATTATTAAGTACTTATTAATGCCTTATTCTGCATGGCCTTATTATACAACCAGTAAGCCATTAACTAAGTGTCTTCCCTCAATAACCTCAGAACTATTGCTTATTAGTAACCCTAACCCTAACCCGTATATGTTCCCCTAGTGTCCAAATAACTCTAAATTAAGTCTTTGTTCATTTAATAAGCAACTAATTAATGGTGAATATGTTCCCCATACTAAAGTGTTATCGAAATTAGTTATATTTTCAGTTTGTTGTCCATTTTTAAAAGGGGGAAAATATGCAAAACAGATTGACATCCACAACACAGCATGGGATTGTAAGAAAGTAGTCTTTGCCATGAAGTTAAATGTGCCAGACTTGTATTTTATCGAACCTCAGCTGTAGTTTTCATGACCAAATTTGGAGCTGTTGAAATCGCCATGTAAAATCGCTAATGCTAAACAGTAGCATGAATATGGGATATCCAATGTAAATTAGCATCGAGCTAACGCATTTGTGTTTATGCATTTTTTTAGAGAGAAGTTGCAAAGTATCACCTGGAAGTTATATTGACATCATTTATGTTCATTTCTTTGTGTTTTGAAGTAGACTCTTAAAAAAGGCTCTCAAATGGAGACAACTAGCGAGTTTTTTTGGTGGAAATATGCTATAAATATTTGCTCAACACACCCCTATATTCTAGGCATAATCTTCATTTTCTTTTTGTTTATCATGCAATAAGAAGTCATTAAAACATTTTGCCAAACCCTCAGATGAGAAGTGAGTTAGGTTTTCAGTTTGTTGTCCATTTTTAAAAGGCCGATACGCAAAAGAGTCCATGCAAAATAGTTTTCACGACCAAATTTGGAGGCGCTGTAAATCGCCATGTAAAATCGCTAATGCTAGTCAGTAGCATGTGTATGGAATATCCCATGTGAAATAGCATCGAACTAACACATCTGCTTCAATGCATTTCTTAAATACTGGAATGTGACGGACAAGTTACCGTATTTTTCGGATTATAAGACGCAGTTTTTTTCATAGTTTGGTGCGATTAATACTCTGGAGCGATTTTTGTGTGAAATTATTAACACATTACCGTAAAATATCAAAAAATATTATTTATCTCATTCACGTATATCAGCACGTTCTCAGTTGGTTATTTATGCGTCATATAACGTACACTTATTCAGCCTGTTGTTCACTATTCTTTATTTATTTTAAATTGCCTTTCAAATGTCTATTCTTGGTTTTGGGTTTTATCAAATAAATTTCCCCAAAATATGCGACTTATATATGTTTTTTTCCTTCTTTATTATGCATTTTCGGCTGGTGCGATTTATACTCCGGAGCGATTTATAATCCGAAAAATACGGTACTTTGTATCATGTGCAATTTATATTGACATCATTTATGTTGACTTTTACTGCGTCTTAAAGTAAATCATCTTTAAAAAGTAAGTAACTTGTTTGTTAAGCTAGCGAGAAGAGACATTTTTTTTTGCCGGTAAGTTATATTGACATTTGTTTTATTGCGTTTTAAAGTCAAACTCTTGAAAAAGGCTCTGAAAATTAGACAACTTATGTATTTTTCAGACTATAAGTCGCAGATTTTTTTCATAGTTTGCCCGAGGGTGCGACTTATACTCAGGAGCGACTTATGTGTGAAATTATTAACACATTAACGTAAAATATCAAATAATATTATATAGCTCATTCACGTAAGAGACTAGACGTATAAGATTTCATGGGATTTAGCGATTAGGAGTGACAGATTGTTTGGTAAACGTATAGCATGTTCTATATGTTATAGTTATTTGAATGACTCTTACCATAATATGTTACGTTAACATACCAGGCACGTTCTCAGTTGGTTATTTATGTGTCATATAATGTACACTTATTCAGCCTGTTGTTCAGTATTCTTTATTTATTTTAAATTGCATTTCAAATGTCTATTCTTGGTGTTGGGTTTTATCAAATAAATGCCCCCGTGAGGCATAAATAACCAACTGAGAATGTGCCTGGTATGTTAACGTAACATATTATGGTAAGAGTCATTCAAATAACTATAACATATAGAACATGCTATACGTTTACCAAACAATCTGTCACTCCTAATCGCTAAATCCCATGAAATCTTATACGTCTAGTCCAGGGTTGTCCAAACTTTTTCCACTGAGGGCTGCACACTGAAAAATCAAAGCAAGCGGGGGCCATTTTGATATTTTTCATTTTAAAAACTAATACAATATATGTATACAAAATATACATTTAGGCCTCCACTCAGGCTTGATCCCAGGGACCCCAAAGGGTTTTGGTCAAAAAAATATTAAAAATGTGTCATTATTCAGTATTATTATTTTTATTATTATTCAAGTTTTAAATCTCTAGATCAACATTAGATCTATCTGTCAAAATAAAAATTTTAAATATATAAGTTGTATGCTCTTTTTGTCAAAGAAAACCCTTTTTTCTTTATGGAAAACACACAAAATATGCAATATTTTCACTCAATAAAATTTTTAAGTGGAATATTTGAGATTATATAATAATCGGAGCCTTAAAAAGATCAATAACTCATAACACCATTAATTTTAATTCATTATTATTTTTTGAGCAATGACACTTAAAATTATTGGGGATCCAAAAGGGTCCAACTCATTAAAGTGTTAAATAAATTATACTTTTTTTTTTTACTGTTTACTTTTAACAAAATAATCTCGAGATCAACTTCAGATCTATCCGTCAATTAAAAGTTTTATTGTTGTTTATGTTTTTTGTTTGTTTTAGGCCCTTCTTTAAAAAAAAAAAGAGCTCCGTTTTTTATATGGCAAACACAAAATATGCAACATTTTCCCCAAAAATATCTCAAAGTGGAATATTTAATGTGACGTAATTGGAGCTTTGAATAGGTCAATAATTCATAATAACATTGATTTTGATAGTTTTTTTTTTTAAAGAAAGAGCCTGCATGGCAGCTTTGTGTTTGCTCTATTATACCACTTTTTTTCCAATCGTATTTTTAAAATGTACCGTGGGGCCGTTAAAAAATGACCTGCGGGCCACAAATGGCCCCCGGGCCGCACTTTGGACACCCTTGGTCTAGTCTCTTACGTGAATGAGCTAAATAATATTATTTGATATTTTACGGTTATTTCACGATTATGTGTTAATTTCACACATAAGTCGCTCCTTAGTAGTATAAGTCGCACCCCCGACCAAACTATGAAAAAAACTGTGACTTATAGTCCGAAAAATACGGTATATATATATATATATATATAGTTGAAAATATATACACCCCCGCTCCCCCCCATCTCCGGAATTCAGAGGTCTCAAGGTTGGCAAGTATGATCGGGACACGCCTAATTTTTATGCTTAATCGTAATTTTCTGTTTGTGAATCATTCCAAAAAAAAAAAACATGTTGCAAAACTCTCACACATGAGAAATGAGTCATCTTTTCAGTTTATTGTCCATTTTTAAAAGGCAGATATGCAAACAAATGTTGCATTTCAGATTGACATTACAACACAGCATGGGATGGCTGATCTTCATTTAGCGGATGATTTTTTTTTTTTTTGAGTCAGTGAAATTTGAACAGTTAAAACCAAAAAAAAAACTACGATTTACTCAAAACTAAGAACAACAAAATACTTCCAAACAAAAAACGACATTCTGTCCCCCCCCCCCAACACGAGTCGCATCAAAGAATCGGACGATTCCGTCAAGTGTTCAACTTTTTCACAGCAAAACAGTCAAAAGTGTGTGGACGATGGAAGTTGGCAGTACAAAGAAGTTGACAGTTAACACCGAGTATGCATCGTCGCTCTCATGCTACAGTAAGATCAGTCACAGGAGCGCCGCGTCACACAGTGACAGGATCACACACACACACACACACACACACACACAACTTGTGTTCAAGCAGCAGAACAACCGACGGAATGTCAGCACGAAGACGGCGAGGAAGGTAATGGGGGTCATGTCAAGCACCAGCCACTGAGGTCACACCATTGGTCCGTTCAGACGGGAAAATGACCACCCCCCGCGGAGACCGATGGTGGGGGTCGTAGGTCGGCTTTCACGCGTGAGGAACGTTGACTGTTGATAATTGGTTGAGTCACCATTGTCAAAAGTAGGAAAAACTTTTTAGGCGCTCAAAAACGCACGGACAGTTGCCGACGTGACGCCACACCCCGTCTGATGAAAGAAACACGACCATGGTCACCGAATCAAACGCACCTAAATCCGAATGGCATGTTTTGTGAGAATGTTGATGTTTATTGAAGCTGCTGACCATCTGGCAGTGGAACTTGTGGAACGTCATGTCGACATCAGTGGGAAAAAGCTTGCACCTTTGCTTGTGAAAGAGAATTGCTGAAAATAAATCAGGTTGTTGACTTCTTACCCCAAAGACATGCACCTGGGGATAAGTGGATTGGCAACACTAAATTGGCCCTAGTGTGTGAATGTTGTCTATCTGTGTTGGCCCTGCGACGAGGTGGCGACTTGTCCAGGGTGTACCCCGCCTTCCGCCCGATTGTAGCTGAGATAGGCTCCAGCACCCCCCGCGACCCCAAAAGGGACAAGCGGTAGAAAATGGATGGACTTCTTACTCAGTTTGTGCGACATTTCTTATTCATTTTGTGAGAAAAGCTTTAAAGGGGCGGTTCCTGTTTCCACGCCCACTTTTTTTTATTTTATTTATCTGACAACCACAAATCAGTGCAGGACTAATACTCAAAAAAACTCCTTTGTCCCTGTAGTAGAATTTCTGACCTTTGACCTATATTTCATGTCTGTCAAGAATGTATGCTCATTTAATTTCTCTTCTATTCTGTGTCCCCGGGTGTGGGACAAAAGTGAATATTAAGTCGTGCCAACCTGTCTACAGAATGTTTTGATTGTTTAAGTATGATTAAGGAATCCAAGGATGTTGAAAAAACATCTGCGTCAGAAGTGACGCACAAGAGACAGATAAAACTGGCAGGAGACCGGGACTCGAGAGAGATTGCTTTTGTGTGTCCTCCGGAGGACGTTTGTGTGTCTGCATGGACAGCTCAATCTGACTTGATAATGGGTAAATACACTTTTTGTACTAAATTCACTTTTGTTGCTGTTTAAGCTCTGGACAATCCACCACATCCCACACGCCATTAGACTGTACAACTCCTGTCTGGGGGGGAAGACTAGGATGACCGGGGATGCAAAACAATAACAGTGTTTAGTTTATTATTCTTCGGTCAATGGTCAACAAAATAAACAAACAGTTCTACATTCATAGATTGAAAATGAAAATGTTGCAGACCGAAAGAGTTTAGGCTGAAGTTGAACATTTATGCACCTAACCCTATAACTCTGCAACATTTTCATTTTCAATCTATGAATTTTTAACAGTTTGTTTATTTTGTTGACCGAAGAATAATAAACTAAACAATAACAGTGCAATACATTTTCATAACATGCTCACTACTGCCTAGTTTCTCTTGTTATATTCTTATTTTACTGTTATATTTTTATTCTCATTGTTGCTTTTTATTTTTTATATTTTGTTTCCATTTATACCCCCATTATTTACTTTTTAAATTTGATCTCAATTCTGTACACTGCTGCTGGAATTGTAATTTTCCTAAGGGGACTCTCCATGAAGGAGTCAATAAAGTACTATCTATCTATCTGCTTTTGCAAAACAATGAGCGTGATCATGAAGGAGAACGACCCACGTTTTGTGTGGGCGTGGGACACTGACACAAACACACAAGTTCCACTGACACAAGTTCCACTTTTTAACTGGAAAAATGATGAGGAAAAAAAAGGTGTTTAAACTCGTCGAAAAGTGTTTCAGGTGGCGTCGGCTGCAGCTGCGGCGCCGCTCCAGTGGCCGGGTCTCGGCCGTGACGCGGCGTCCTGATGAGGGATGACGACGAGCACGCCGCAGGTGCGCGCGGACACACGGGACGATGGCGAGCATGCACCTCCGCGTGCACGTAAACATGAGATTTTCTGGAATGGAGGCACGGGTTGTTTGAACGCGACTCACCACGCGGGCAAGAAGAAAAATACTAATACTTCAGACTTCACGTTCTTCCTCTTTGAAAAAGAAAGAAAGAAAAAAAAAAAAACTAACACTAAAAGCCAAAGTCGAAAACGATGCGGTCTTCGAAGATGGCGATGAGCAGCATGATGGCGAAGCCGGTCAGCAGGCCCAGGTTCTGCAGCACAAAGTGACCCAGCTGGCAGCGCTTGTGCTCCTCGCTGTCGCCGTGCAGCATCTCTGGCAGCTGCGAGGGAGGAAGACAACGTTCACAAGGTGACCATCACGCCATGCACTGCAGAAACTGAAATCTAAGTAAGATTAAATATCTCAAATAAGGGTGATATTTGCTTATTTTCTGTCTGATAAGATCATTCTTCTCACTAAGCAGATTTTATGTTAGTGTTTTACTTGTTTTAAGGGTTTTGGTCCTAAATGATCTCAGTAAGATATTACAGCTTGTTGCTGAGATTTGATGACCTATATTGAGTAAAACATGCTTGAAACTAGAATATCAACTGTTGCAAAGCTGTGTCATCAACACTCACAAGTATAAAACTGTTTTTTTAAAGTAATAATTTCTTATTTCAGGCATGAAATAAAAAATCATGACTTTGACACAATTGTGTCTCATAATTAAAACGGATGACAGCCAAATGGACTTTGCTGTTTTATTTTCAATGAAACAATAGAAAAGACGTACTCATATAGTAGTACAGTCGGCACAGTACAGTAAACTGACAGTTAGATATTATCGGCCGATAAATGCTTTAAAATGTAATATCGGAAATTATTGGTATCGGTTTTTGTATTATCGGTATCGTTTTTTTTTATAGGTTTTTTTATTAAATCAACATAAAAAACACAAGATACACTTACAATTAGTGCACCAACCCAAAAAAACTCCCTCCCCCATTCACAGTTTCTTTCTGTTATTAATATTCTGGTTCCTACATTATATATTAATACAGTCTGCAAGGGATACAGTCCGTAAGCACACATGATTGTGCGTGTTGCTGGTCCACTAATAGTACTAACCTTTAACAGTTAATTTTACTAATTTTCATTAATTACTAGATTCTATGTAACTTTCTATATTTTTTTACTTTCTTTTTTATTCAAGAAAATGTTTTTAATTTATTTATCTTATTTTATTTTATTCATTTTTTGAATAAGGACCTTATCTTCACCATACCTGGTTGTCCAAATTAGGCATAATAATGTGTTAATTCCACGACTGTATATATCGGTATCGGTTGATATCGGTATCGGTAATTAAAGAGTTGGACAATATCGGCATATCGGCAAAAAGCCATTATCGGACATCCCTATTAAAAATTAAACATTTAACATTTCAGACAATTTTGAACAGAAATAGTTCATGCACATTCAGATAAATTCCTCAAAATTACAATTAAAAACATTTTGCTGTATATATGTGCACTAATTGACTGAAATGCATTTTTAGACAATATGATTTACTCTCGTAGACACCGAGAGTAACAAGCGGTTGCCTTGTTGCCTTTCCATTAAGAACAATAAATTAGTTTTTTATACAAGTTTGCTGGTTTCAAGAAATGTAATGCCGGGTGCATATCATTATGTCATTCATTTAAGAATATTTTTCAACATATTGAGCAAAAAGGTCTTTTTTTTTTATCAAGAAAAGTGCACTTGTTATTAGTGAGAATATACTTATTTTAAGGTATTTTTGGGTTCATCGAGGTTAGCTAATTTGACTTGTTTTGGAAAGTCTTGACAAGCCAAATGTTCTTGTTCTATTGGCAGATAATTTTGCTTAGTTCAAATAAAATCGCCCTCATTTTTTTTTTTTTTCTTCTTGTTTTTGAACATTGACTTTTTGCAGTGTTAATCAAGCCAGCTCCGTCAGCATTAGAATATTCCAACACGTTTACAAGTGTCTGTGTTAGTATTATTAACTTACAAAGGCGTTTATTTTTGCGCTCTTTCGGTTTCGTAAATTCGCCAGAACGCCACCGGGGAGTGTATGAGTTTGTGTCTCACCATGTCCACCAGAGCCACGTAGAGGAACATTCCGGCTGTGATGGCGAAGATCCAGCTGGTGACGTTGTCGGTGTACTGGCCCACGCTGGTGCCAATCAGCATGCCCACGTAGGCCATGAGGGCCGACAGCAGATTGTAGACAATGGCCTGCTTCACCGACATGCCCGCTTTCAGCAGCACTGCAAAGTCACCTGCATAATTCACACAAATTTGTACGTGACTACTGAGGACCATTTAAAAAAAAAAAAAAAAAAAGTTCAAATTAAATATGACATGATCCTCAGAATACAGCACTACAGCTGTCCTCTTATAGGACGTTTCACCACTTATGTTAAAGCAAATCCTGCATCTTCTGTGACATTACTGAAAACTGCTATTTAGCAGTAATGAAGTTGTCTGCAACTCCAACTACCATATATAGAAGGATGGAACATTCTGAATGTGAATCATACTTTAAGGTAATAATGTTTTATAATCATGCTGTATGAAAATGTCATCCTAAGGAACACTAAACCAGATTTTGTTTATGGAAAAATATATTAGTTTTAACTAAGGATGGATACCATACAGAATCACAGTACTATTAATGCCAGGATAACAAATGTTTCACCTTTCAAGAAATGTTTTTTTTCTCTTTTGCCAATATTTGAAACACGTAAACAAAGTACACAGACAAACCACCTTCGTTATGGGGACCAGGTGGAAGTGATTAACTACCGTATTTTTCGGAGTATAAGTCGCACCGGCCGAAAATGCATAATAAAGAAGGAAAAAAACATATAAGTCGCACTGGAGTATAAGTCGCATTTTTTGGGGAAATTTATTTGACAAAAGCCAACACCAAGAATAGACATTTGAAAGGCAATTTAAAATAAATAAAGAATAGTGAACAACAGGCTGAATAAGTGTACTTTATATGATGCATAAATAACCAACTGAGAAGGTGCCTGGTATGTTAACTTAACATATTATGGTAAGAGTCATTCAAATAACTAAAACATATAGAACATGCTATACCTTTACCAAACAATCCTAATCGCTAAATCCCATGAAATCTTATACGTCTAGTCTCTTACGTGAATGAGCTAAATAATATTATTTGATATTGTACGCTAATGTGTTAATAATTTCACACATAAGTCGCTCCTGAGTATAAATCGCACCCCCAGCCAAACTATGAAAAAAACTGCGACTTATAGTCTGAAAAATATGGTACAAATAATGCCAGGATAAATGTAAAAATTTATCACTTTTCAAGAAAATGAATTTTCTCTTACCAATATTTGAAACACGTAAACAAAGTAACCCAAATTTCCATGTTCTGGGATCAATAAAGGATTATCTTATCTTACCTTAAACCACAGAATTAAAATACAAACTCATTTAAACTTGTATTTTTACTTTTAACAACATTGAACATAAAGAACATAAAAAACTGTTCTACTTCAAATCAAATCAAATAAGGGTGATATCTGCTTACTTTCTGTCTGATAAGATAATTCTTTTCACTAAGCAGATTTTATGCTAGAGTGTTTTACTTCTTTTAAGGGTTTTGGACCTAAATGATCTCAGTAAGATATTACAGCTTGTTGCTGAGATTTGATGACCTATATTGAGTAAAACATGCTTGAAACTAGAATATCAACTGTTGCACAGCTGTGTCATCAACACTCACAAGTATAAAACTACTTTTTTAAAGTAATAATTTCTTACTTCAAGCATGAAAAAAAAAATCATGATGTATGCATATCAATTTGTCAAGATAATGCATTTACTTCATTTAAGAATATTTTTCAACATATTGAGCAAAAAGGTCTCTTTTTTTTCTACCAAGAAAAGTGCACTTGTTATTAGTGAGAACATACTTATTTTAAGGTGTTTTTGGTTTCATTGAGGTTAGCTAATTTTACTTGTTTTGGAAAGTCTTGGCAAGCCGAATTTTCTTGTTCCATTGGCAGATAATTTTGCTTAGTTCAAATAAAATACCCCTCATTTTTGTATATTTTTTTTCTTGTTTTTGAACACTGACTTTTTGCAGTGTGTTTTATGGGCCAAAGCTTAAAAATCACTTAGGCATCTTCAGAATGGATCTGACTATCATTGAAAAAGGTTTCCCTCTAGGGGACCTGTTTTTTGGTCCCCACACCGTCAGAGGTCCCCTAAAGGTGACAGTGTAAACAGAGCGATGTCCCCATTAAGTAACGCACGCACGCGCTCGCTCACTCACTCACACACACACACACACACGTTAGCGGTCATGCATGCAAAGGTGACACGTGAGGGTGATTAGCATCAGGAAGTAAACAGGCCAGCCAAAGAGGCGTCTCAGAGGAAACTCCCTGACTTGGAGGCCATGAATATGAAAAAGGCGGCGGCCTACATTTCCTCCTCATGTGTGACAAGTGGCCCCTTTTCTTGGCTAATTACTGCCATGAATAAATTAGCGCTGTGCTGTCAGCCATCAATCAACACCAGATGAACCCTTCCCAACCTCCTCGCTTTCCAAAACGCCGCCGCGCTCCTCGTCACCTCATCTAGCGCAATTACGGTCGGCCCTCGTTGCCAATTAGCTTCACTGCGGGCGGTTAAAGAAGCTCGCAATCATCGTCGCTGCCTTCCAGCTGCCAGTCGCACACGCCTTTTCTGCGCCTGTCAGCCTGCCAGCTCAGGCTGACAGGCGTCGTGCCGACATCCTCTTAAACTTTGCGAGCTGTGGAGACGCCACTTTTGTTCCGGCGGTCCTCTTGATTATGAGAAGAAAACGCTGGAGCACAATTAAAGGAGCGCCACGGATAAATGTAACACACGCAATGATTAAATAACGTGTGCGACCGCAGCTTGTTGTGACAGCTTTGTACACTAGGTGGCACCGTAGCTCTGCTTCTTACACCTCACATCCTCCGGGCACCAACACTTGCTCTGATCATCGGTCAGGTGCCCTTCCACAAATATATCTGGACCGCCACAAATAGATTCAGCCTGCCACAAATAAGACATCAAACGGTTGTGAACTGCCATAAATATAATTGGTCGGTCACGCCACAAATAGATTTCCATCGCAACAATGCAAAAAAAGATTCATACTGCCACAAATAGATATTGATTTGGACCACCACAAAAACAAAGATATAGATTAAGACTGCCACAAATAGATTCGGACCGCCATTTAAAGAATTGGTCTGCCGACCAGATTTTGATCACTACAATTACATTTGGCCTGCCACAAATAGAATTGGTCGGTCATGCCACAAATAGATTTCCAATGCAACAGATTCAGCCTGCCACATGTAGATATAGATTTGGACTGCCACAATTACATTTGGAATGCCATAAATAGAAATGATCTGCCACAAATAGATATCAATTTGCACCGCGACAATAAAATCACAACACAAATATTTGGACCGCCATAAATAGAATTGGTTGATCATGAACACAATATATATTTAGACAGCCACGAATAGATTCAGCCTGCCAAAATAAATAAAAAATTAATCTGAAGGCCACAAATAGATTTGGGAACACCATAAATGTAAATGGTCTGCCACAAAGAGACATCGATTTGGACCGCCACAAAAACAAAGAGATAAAGATCTGGAATACCACGATAAGTTATATAAATGTAGTTCTAAATAAGTTGTATGTATACATTTGAATGGACAGATTTGGACCGCCACAAATAGATTTGAACTGCCATTAAATATAATTGGTCAGTCATAAATAAATATAGATTTTGACCACCATGAATAGAATTGGTCTGCCACAAATAGATATTGACTTGCACCGCCACAATAAGATCACAACACAAATATTTGGACCGCCATAAATAGAATTGGTTGGTCATGAACAAAACATATTTGGACCGCCACAAATAGATTCAGCCTGCCAAAAAAAAAAAAAACTAATCTGGAAGACCACAAATAGATTTGGGAACACCATAAATGTAATTGGTGTGCCACAAAGAGATATCGATTTGGACCGCCACAAAAACAAAAATAAATAAAGATCTGGAATACCACAATAAGTTATATAAATGTAGTTCTAAATAAGTTGTATAAATTTGAACCGACAGATTCGGACCGCCACAAATAGATTTGAACTGCCATTAAATATAATTGGTTGGTCATAAATAAATATAGATTTTGACCACCACAAATAGATTTGGACCACCACAAATAGAATTGGTCTGCCAAAAATACCAATAAAATGTGGGCCGCTACAAAAACAGATATAGATTTTGACATCACAAATTGATTTGGACCGCTTTAAATAGAATTGGTCTGCCACAAATAGATATTGATTTGGACCACCACAAAAACAAAGATATAGATTTAGACTGCCACAAATAGATTTGGACCGCCATTTAAAGAATTGGTCCGCCGACCAGCTTTTTGATCACTACAATTAAATTTGGCCTGCCACAAATAGATTTGGACTGTTATAAGAACAAATACATTTGGCCTGCCACAAATAGAAATAACCCTGGAACGCCACAAATATATATATATATATTTGGGCCACGGTAAATAAAATTGGTCTGCTATGATTAGGTATAGATTTGGACCAACACTATTTGTTTTGAGCTGCCACAAATTGATTTGGACTGCCAAAAATACAAATAAATTTGAACCGCCACAAAAACAGATATAGATTTTGAAATCACAAATGGATTTGGACCGGCATAAATAGAATTGGTCTGCCACAAATAGAAAAGAGATTTGGACCGCCACCACAAGACATTAATTTAAACCGTACAAATAGATTTGGACTGCCACACGTAGATTTGGACCACCATTTATACAATTTGGTCTGCCACAAATAAACATAAACATTGATTACTACAGTTAGATTTGGACTGCAACAAATACGTTTGAACTGCCATAAATACAAATAAAATTTGGACCACCACAAAAACAGATATAGATTTTGACATCACAAATAGATTCAGACCGCCATAAATAGAATTGGTCTGCCACAAATAGAAAAAGATTTGGGCTGCCACAATAAGATATAGATTTGAACCGCATGAATAGATTTGGACTGCCACACGTAGATTTGGACCACATGATGATGATGATGAATGTTTATTTATATAGCCCTAAATCACACATGCCACAAATAAATGTAGATTTTGATCACTACAATTAGATTTGGCCTCCTATAAATATAATTGGTCGGTCATAAATAAATATAGATTTTGAACGCCACAAATAGATATGGATCACCATAAATAGAATTGGTCTGCCACAAATAGATTTGGATTGCCAAAAATACAAATAAAATTTGGACCACCACAAAAACAGATATACGTTTTGACAAATATAATTATAATTGGTCGGTCATAAATAAATGTAGATTTTGAAGGTCACAAATAGATACGGACCGACATAAATAGATTTGGCCTGTCACAAATAGATTTGGACTGCTATGAAACCAAATAAATTTGGCCTGCCACAAATAGAATTGGCCTGCCACACAAACAGATTTGGCCCTCGTGCTGATGAACACATTATAACGGAACTGTAGCTGTGTATGCATTGTACTCCCTTCTCATGTGCAGCTGGTCTGCCAGAGAATAAGACTGACATGAAAGCATGTGTCGCTCTTCTCAACGAGCAGCAGGTGGCCCAGCGGGTCCCTCCCCATCTGTAAGCGCTCACAGGCATGCATCATTACACAAAAAAAGACAAAAAAGAAGCAACAAAGAAAGTTCCTAAATATTTATAAACATTTAGCTTCTCATCTTTGCCAATTATGCAAATTAGACAACGTCATTACGCCACCCCCCCAGCGACTGCGACCCACCACCTCCACAACTAGATTGCAGTCCTGAGCAGTGATGCTGGTCCTGCAAAAGTGCTGCAGCCTTTCCAACTCTCCTGTCTGATGGAATTGCTCTCGTCTCTTTGATGATCAACTCACAAAGATAAAGAAGTTGCTTACAGTCGTTATGAATATTCCCAGGCAATGAATATGAATACATTAAACTGTCATATAAACTTTTAAGAGAGGAAGCTGCAGGGGAAATGGAAATTAAACATTTAGCTTCTGACACATTTTTTAAGACAAACAAGCAGGAAACAAATTATTTCTGCATTAAAGTGTCAGCATAAAAGTGTTAAGTGCTTCGGATTTGTGAACTTGCAACAAACACGTTTTTTTTGTGGTCATTTTTGACAGAACTCCGCAGCGCTATTATTACATCATACCTTGACATTTTAGTGCACTGCAAAGAAGTACTGCTAACAATATGGGAGGCATATTGGATGGTCCATTAATGTTATAGATCACTATGTAGAGAAAAGTACTTATTTTCCTTACATTAAAAGTCAGTCCATCAAAACAACTTTACAATTTTTACAAAAGGTGACTAATAACAGGTTTCACTTTTTTAGACAGATGACCACATCACTGCATGTTTTTGGAATTTTGCCCATCATTTACGATCCTTATGTAAGACAAAACACATTTTTATTCTTATGCATTCTAACTAGTAAATAAACACTGTGCTAAAAATGGAGGGGATGGGAGTCGCTCTATTCTATTCTATAAAGTAGGGCTGGACGATTATGGGGAAAAAAATAATGACGGTTATTTTGATTGATGTCGTAATCACGATTATTCCTTAATTTGAAAACATGAGTATTTATTGCACCACCAAAACTCAACTTTGAATATAGTTTTTTTTTTTTAAACTTAGGTATAATTTCGAAATTAATAAACGACCAGTTATTTAATAATAACAACAACAATAACAATAACTTAAAATAACAATAGGAAAATAAAAAACAATAACATTAAGTTTTTGCGTTTTTTTTTTTAATCCGTTTTTTACCTTTTACAGGTTTTGTGTCAAATAAAGGTATACAAATGTTTGTTAATTAAATGAAACAATCCTCACATTGTTTGGTGCAATACATCTTTGGGTAATTTTGACCAGTATTTTAGATCTAAGCATAATCATTTTGTAAATGTATCATTCATGAATCAAAAACGTGTATTTTTGTCTTACATAGGGAATATAGTGAACATAGTGAATAATAGACACAATTCTAACAAAGTGAGCAACTTTAAGCATCATGCAGCTCATTTGAATTAAATGGACAATGATGCCATGTACTGTGTACCTCAGCTGTGTCCTATTTCGACGCTTGAAATAAGCCGCACAAGGTCGAGGATGGTCATTACAATGAAAAACACTGCTCTACCTGACACTACTAATGTACATCATGATTACTAATCATGTGTGATTGGACACAATGCTTTGTTACTCTTGCCAACTTTTCCTCTCGGCGTAAACAAAAGGGAGGAGAATGCTGTGACTGAAAAAGCGAAGCTCCGAACAGAAATGTTCACTGTTGCAGAGTGGAAACGGTCCTCGGAGAGAACAGACAGAATGCAAATGAAGGCTGCGGCACCTGTGCCATTTTTGATTCACATAGCATTGAACAACAAGCGCAGCGCTTCAGCCTCACTTTGACAAGCCGCTCGAGTGCAGTCAGACAAAATCTATTTTCCGGAGCGTGGAGAGCAACGCGGGGGCGTTTTTAAAAGGTTTCATGGTACAAAGGGTCACGGGACCTGCCTGGATTAAAGTTCATGAGGAAAAGAGGTGTTTCACATGAGGTAGCGCACCTTTTGTTCTGCTCGCTAAACAAGTGACGTGGGCACCGGTGCAAGAAAGTGACATGTGTTTATATTTTATGGGTGGTCTCTGTGAGCAGCACTTACCAAGTTCATGAGGTAGTTCATGGCAGAAAACAGCCACTGAAGTACTGATGCCTCCTGTGAGGTTTGCGCTGAATGCAGCGCCTGAGGGAGGGGGGGAAAGGTTCACAATGTCAGAGAGATCTGGAAGGCAAATTTGAATCTTCAGAGGGAGAAGCAACTTTGCGGAAGTGTTCGCAAGTTTGTGTTGACAGAGCGCACACAACACTAACTTTCTCTGCATATTAACTTTTAACAAAACACTCATATAAACTCACATCACAAAGATGTTTTGTGTAACACCTAATTTTGAAATATATGCAATTATTATAAAGAATATACTCCACAATTACAGCAAATAGAAGAAATATTGTATCATTTATTTTAAATAGGGCTGTTAAAAATTAAATGTTACCTCATATGATTAAAAAATATATATATCGCATTAATTATGTATACCTGTATATGTAGATTAGTCATGCAACACCATCAAGGACTATAAGCCACTATTTATTTCTTACACTTTGAACCCTGCGGCTTATAAAACAGTGTGGATACTTTATGGATTTTTGTTTTTGCTAATTGCCATAATGTTTTGTGTTCAATAGTTTTCATTAAACCCAAGCAGAGGACTGAAATGGTGTGTTTTTAGACAGGTTTGCTCACTGCAGGTGCTGCGATTTGGAAATGTACAAAACGTCCATAGCGTTTCTGCTCAAAATTATTCTTCATTATCCTTCCAAGCAACCTTTGTTAGTTTCACAATATAACTAAAACAATTCATACTTACTAAACCGTCCCATTTCTTTTGTCTGTAAGGGTTTTTTCATGCATATTTATACGTGCAATCGTAATGAAATAACGCTCGGGTCTTTAGCATTAGCTAATATACTAACTTGTTTACGAGTGTCTGTCTTAGTATAACTAAATTACAACGGCATTCTTTTTTTATTCTTTCAGTTTCAGAAATTCCTCAGTAAATTCACCAAGACGTCACCGGGAACTTATTGAGTCTGTTTAGCTGATTGGAGAGCTAGCTTCCGCAGCTAGTGGGTCCATGACGATGACTTCTGTTTTGTTTGATCATCCGTTTTACTGCTGTGTTACAGACATTGTTTAGAAACAATTAAGGTATGTAAATAAACATTTACAAAATGTATCTGTGTAAATAACTCAATTCACAACGTATATATTTGCAGCTTATAGTCCGGTGCGGCTAATATACGGAAACATATTTTTATTCTTCTAAAATGTAGTGGGTGTGGCAGTAAGTCTGCGCTTTTCAGTCCGGAAACTACAGTACGTTATTTTACCTTAACCGCAGATGGTTACCTGAAAGGCAGCACGGATTGGTATACGGTGTATGCATCTGTCAGTGCAAAGATGAGTGGGGAGACACCGACTCAAAAATTTGATAAAACTGTTAGCAAGTTTTAAACAAATGAATGACGTACATTCAAGTAAAACATTTAAAAAGGTTCCTGAATGACAGTCCTTCTCAAATAGTGGGGCGGGCGCCCCTGGGAGGGACATGGTAGAATGCCAGGGGACCCGGGGAACATGCTTTATCAGTATCATATTTCAGACCTGCTTATAAAAGCTGTGCACTGCAAAAAGTGCTCATATTAGCTATTAATCTAGACTCCCTCATTTTTATAAAAAAAAAAAGAATTAGCACAAATTGTTGCATTAATTGTTTGTAGGTTAAAGTGTTTTATATTGTGCTCCTGAGTTAATGTTGATTAATTAAGTTAAGTTAAGTTAATGTTAATTTATTATTCATTATTTAATTTAGATTTTCAGGGTCAAATAGCTCAAGTTAGTAAAAAAAGAGTATGTAGTTTAAATAAGGATTTTTTTCAGGCAAATCTTTTCCGTTACAGACAAAAAACAATGTTAATACATGTATTCCTTGTTGTGAGTTTATTTATGTTTGTCTTTGTTTTCTTTAATTGTAATAAGAATACAATGTTATGCAGAGGTGTACTCATAACAATTTTATAGACAAATGAGACTATTTATAGTCGCGCCGGAGAGTGAGAGGATAGTGGGGTGCGCCGCACTAAACATTGTGGTCATTAGTAAAAGTTTGTTTAAATTATGCGAGTGAGTAATAACCTGTGAATAATCAGGAATAATCCAAAATTAAAAGTGTGATCAATCGGATTTAAAAAAAATAATAATTTGACAGCACTAATTTGAACATGTTCAATCAAAAATACAAGTACAAAAGTGAAACCTTAATTTACGAGTACCCCGACATTCGAATATTTTAAGAACCAAGCTGTCTCTCTGCTTTTTGTTTTTCTTTAAGTTGCGAGCATAATTTGAGTGTTGACAGTGGAGGTTTATTATTTGTGCTGAATGGAAGTTGTGCTTTACTTAATCTCTGGAAAAGTCCAAAATGGAAGCGGCATACATATTTTGTGTGCAAATAAACAGGCGACCAGACTTTTTGTGCCATGTACAATTTGAATGAAAAACAACATCGACATTGTTATTTACCTATGGCCAGCCCATCACTGAAGTTATGCATGCCATCGCCCATGATGACCATCCAGGCGATGCTGGCTATACCAGCGTCCTTCATCTCCTGATCTGAGTGGCAGTTCCCACCATGCGAGTGGCCGTGTCCGTGACTGTGCACCTTGGCCTTGTGTCCATTCACCTTCGTGGGTGACGCCTTGGAGTTTGCAGCGTTCAGTGGCGTCTTGTTGGTGGGAGAGTCAAGTATCTGAAGCTCTGTGAGTTGAGTGTCATTGTGATCATTGTCACAGGGGACGGTGCTGCTGTCAGGGTCTAAAGGAATAGAGATGTCAGTCAACGTGTGGCTGTTTACTCTTTGGAGGGTCTGACTGAACACGACTCACCATCACTGAGCACCTTCAAGTGAACCCATTCTGCATCTGAGCAGTGACTTAATCTGTGATCCGACAACTTGCTTCCAATCTTTCCCTCTTTACTCGCTTTCTTCATGCCCTTCCAAGCAGAAATACATACATTAGTGAATGACATCTCACCGCAACTTTCAATTCAAAGTAGAGATGTCCGATAATATTGGCCTGCCGATATTATCGGCCGATAAATGCTTTAAAATGTAATATCGGAAATTATCGGTATCGGTTTCAACCTCCCGATTTTCCTGTGAGACTCCCGAATTTCAGTGCCCCTCCTGAAAATCTCCTGGGGCAACCATTCTCCAGAATTTCTCCCGATTTCCACCCGGACAAAACTATTGGGGGCGTGCCTTAAAGGCACTGCCTTTAGCGTCCTCTACAACCTGTCGTCACGTCTGCTTTTCCTCCATACAAACAGCGTGCCGGCTCACACACATAATATATGCGGCTTTTACACACACATAAGTGAATGCAATGCATACTTGATCAACAGACATACAGGTCACACTGAGGGTGTCCGTATAAACATCTTCAACACTGTTACAAATATGCGCCACACAGTGAACCCAAACCAAACAAGAATGACAAACACATTTCGGGAGAACATCCGCACCGTAACACAACATAAACACAACAGAACAAATACCCAGAACCCCTTGCAGCACCCCTTGCAGCACTAACTCTTCCGGGACGCTACAATATACACCCCCCCGCTACCACCAAACCCCGCCCCTTAACCCCATCCACGTTAATCAATTCATGGTAAAGTTACATTGTTTAATGCATCCAGCGGGGCATCACAACAAAATTAGGCATAATAAAGTGTTAATTCCACGACTGTATATATCGGTATCGGTTGATATCGGAATCGGTAATTAAGAGTTGGACAATATCGGAATATCGGATATCGGCAAAAAAGCCATCATCGGACATCTATAATTCAAAGCTTAAACTGTGCATCGAAATGCTATAAAGGATTTTCCATCTGAACCTGGCAGCAGTGAGGACGTCAGCCTTAGCGAGGTGCTGTTTTACTCACCTGTTGATCCTTGTAGTGCTTAAACATGCCGATACAGTGTTCGATAATGAAGAGAAAGTAAATGCCGGCCAACGCAGTCAGGCCCTTCCACACTCCATCAAAGTCGGTTGCCAGATCGGTGCCATGGCTCGGGTCACTGTGGTCATGCTGCCCTTGAGACTATCGACAGTATGAGAAAGTGAAAGTTTAGGGTAGAAGATAGACATAGGGATATATTCTCCTGTTTGTACTCTATTGTTATGTATGCGCTTGAAGTTACACACGTTTCACTTAATATTCTCCCATTCAACCTGCGTGTGGGAGCGTGACCGTTTGATATTACTGTGGAAAAAAAATCAATTGATAGCTGCTATATTATAAATGCATTTTTTATTAAATTGTCACACAGTTCATTGATCACGGTTCAGATGCATTGAACGTCCATTAGTACCAGGATGTATGAAGACAGCAGATATACCGTATTTCCTTGAATAGCCGCAGGGGCGTTAATTAATTTAAAACCTCCTGTCACACCTGCGTTTACCGGAAACCGGCGGGATGGCCGTGCATGCGGTAATTATTTTAAAACCTCTTCTCACTCCGGCGTTTACCAAAAGGAATCCATAAAATTTAGGCGTGCGCTTTGAGTGTGATGTAAGCATACCATCATGAAAAGCACATTTAATTAAAAAAAACGTTATTATGGTCTTACCTGTACTTATAAATGGAGTCCATTTGCAGCTCCTTCTGACCAAAAGCATCGATAACTTGTTTATAGAAGTCTTCCTTATTTTCTTTCTTCAGTTTTAAAAGTCTCTGTTTCGATGGAGATATTCCTTTAATTATTACCTCCTGCTTCGATTGAAAGTCCAGTTTAGAAAACTGTAATCCTCCATGTTAAAAGTTCAGGCAGAGGGAAAAAATAAATCTCTTGCTGCGTGTGTTCACTTCTTCTGCAGTACAGGAAGTCTCAAGAAGGATCACTAGCGCGGCAGCGCCCTCTACCACCAGGAGGCGGGAGTCATTTAATGACTTATACAGTATTTCACACACGCAGCTACGGTATATTAATAAAACATAGCTGCTTACTGTTCTCTTTAGCATACTGTACCGGTATTCAATAGCTTGAACCTTAAATCCTACTGAAAAGCTCTTTATCTTTTTTCCTTTGTGCGATTGTAAACTACTGAAAGCAGCTTTCTCCATTTTGAAAATGAGGACAGATGCGTCACTCGTGACGTAACGAATTTGACCCGGTGGAAGTTCTAGCCATATGCTAAATATTTTGCGAAACGAGTTTGACCCGGCGAAAATTATAGACATGCGATAATAAAATTAATATTTTGCGAAACGAATTTGATCCAGCTTCAATAATAAACCGGCGATAAGGCCAAGCATGCGTTAATTATTTTGAGAAACGAGTTTGACCCGGCAGTAATTCTAGACGTGCGAATACTATATTCCCTGCGCCAATTCAAGGAAATACGGTACGCGCAATCCTCTTCTACGAGACAACAATATGCATTTTGATTTATGACAGTTAATACATATTGGTCTTTTTATACTCGTCTTATTGTAAGTGCTATATGAATAAAGTTTGATTTGACACACATAGTGTATATATATATATATATATATATATATATATATATATATATATATATATATATATATATATATATATATATATATATATATATATATATATATGTATGTCTTGGGCGCAGTTGGGTGTTCCAACAGGACAATGACCCCAAACACTCGTCAAAAGTGGTAAAGGAATGGCTAAATTAGGCTACAATTAAGGTTTTAGAATGGCCTTCCCAAAGTCCTGACTTAAACGTGTGGACAATGCTGAAGAAACAAGTCCATGTCAGAAAACCAACAAATTTAGCTGAACTCCACCAATTTTGTCAAGAGTAGTGGTCAAAAATGCATACAGAAGCTTGCCAGAAGCTTGTAGATGGCTACCAAAAGCGCCTTATTGCGTGAAACTTGCCAAGGGACATGTAACCAAATATTAACATTGCTGTATGTATACTTTTATACCCAGCAGATTTGGTCACATTTTCAATAGACCCACAATAAATTCATTAAAAAAATCAAACTTCATGAATGTTTTTTGTGACAAACAAATATGTGCTCCAATCCCTCTATCACAAAAAATAAGATTTGTAAAAATTATTGGAAACTCAAGACAGCCATGACATTATGTTCTTTAAAAGTGTATGTAAACTTTTGACCACGACTGTGTGTGTGTGTGTGTGTGTGTGTGTGTGTGTGTGTGTATATATATATATATATATATATACATACATACATACATACATACATACACACACATATACACAGACATATATAAATATATACACATTTATATACACACACCTTGAAAGTGTACAGGTTTTTTTTTTTTTAAATTAAAATGGGAATTTTCTGTCAAGGTTACAACCAATTTTTCATTGTAACATTGATTCTTTTGGGGAACTCTGCTTTACTGTACGAACGTTTCGGTTGGCGAACCACTAGAAGAACCCATTAAGTTCGGAGAACAAGGTTCCATTGTATTTCAGTATTGCACAGGTGAAGATGATCTCAAGTGCAGCCCTCAAATATATAGCGGTATAGCTCGGTTGGTAGAGTGGCCGTGCCAGCAACTTGAGGGTTGCAGGTTCGATCCCCGCTTCCGCCATCCTAGTCGCTGCTGTTGTGTCCTTGGGCAAGACACTTTACCCACCTGCTCCCAGTGCCACCCACACTGGTTTAAATGGAACTTAGATATTGGGTTTCACTATGTAAAGCGCTTTGAGTCACTAGAGAAAAAGCGCTGTATAAAATATAATTCACTTCACTTCAAATAACTATATTACAGCACCTCGACAATCTATCTACTTTGAACTCACATGAGGCAGCAGATGAAGGAGCGCGTCTCCGCTGAGTGTGCCCACAGCCAGGGCTACAAGAAAGGTGAGAAGGAACTTGAAGCAGGACTGGTTGAGGATGGGCACGAGAACAACACCCAGCAGAGACAGCAGGCTTATGATGGTGATGGACACAAAGCCCCACACCCAGGTCCACACTGGAGACAGGGAGAGAATAAAAAAATAATCTGAATCAGTATTTGTGTCTTTGGATCCCATCAAGAAAACTTTTTTGCTGGCTGAGGGAGTTCTTCCTTTTATTACTACAAAGTGGTAAAAAAGTATCTCTTCGAGGGTTTTCAATCCAAATGTCCTTGTGATGACACAAGGCCTAAAGCAGGAAACTTAAAGTGACACTTCAGCAAATTTCTACTTGCTGCGCTGTTGATGGAAGACATAAGGCAGAGCAGCGTGAGAAAGGTGCGCTATCATTTAAACTGTCAAAACAGCACAAGGCCAAAGCGAAAAAGTTTACGACGATTTGGTCACAGAGGACAAAATGCTTAATGTAGTATGAAATTCAATGTCACACCAGTGATGGTGCGTTTGCTTAACCGAAGCTGGATTCTTCACCAGTGACATTTGGCTATAGGCTTTTTATTGACTGAAACACTCTAGGCATGTAATGCACACCTTACTGCCGGTAGACTGGAGAACAACAGAGAAAACCACCATGCTGTAAATAAGTGAAAAAGTTCAAATTAAATAGTCAGAAAATAGTTAATAATATTATAATATGGATGATACATGTTATGTATACTGTATTGACCTGAATATAAAACTTTGGAGATGGGATGGAGTCTCTTATAATCAGGGTCTTCAGGATTACACATGCAGGTGGCTGTCGGTGCATTTGTCTTATCTACACATGACAATTCTATCTCTAGATGTTCATCCCTTTACCATTTCTCATCGATGTGGAGGAACAATCACATAAATGAAAAAGCACTTTTTATTTTTAAGTTGCTATGTTTTTCCCAGGCAGCACGGTGGCAGAGGGGTTAGTGCGTCTGCCTCACAATACGAAGGTCCTGAGTAGTCCTGGGTTCAATCCCGGGCTCGGGATCTTTCTGTGTGGAGTTTGCATGTTCTCCCCGTGACTGCGTGGGTTCCCTCCAGGTACTACGGCTTCCTCCCACCTCCAAAGACACGCACCTGGGGATAGGTTGATTGGCAACACTAAATTGGCCCTAGTGCGTGAATGTGAGTGTGAATGTTGTCTGTCTATCTGTGTTGGCCCTGCGATGAGGTGGCGACTTGTCCAGGGTGTACACCGCCTCCCGCCCGATTGTAGCTGAGATAGGCTCCAGCGCCCCCCGCGACCCTGAAGGGAATAAGCGGTAGAAAATGGATGGATGGATGTTTTCCCATGCTTTGAACCCTGCGGCTTATACAAAAGTGGGCTAATCTATGGATTTTTCTCTGCTAAAGGCTAAATTATGGAACAGATTAAGCAAAAACATCAAAGTACTAAAATAATCTACTTTAAGAAATTGGTCAAAAGTGTTTACAAAGTACAAGGAAGAAGAATCCTGATCACCTTGAACTTTATTTAAAAAAAAGAGAAATTCATCTTCATCTCATAAAGAATGAATAAAAAAATCTATTACTTTTCTGTTTTGTTTGATCGTCCATTTTACTGCAGTGTTACAGGCACGGTTTAGAAACAATTAAGGCATGTAAATAAACATTTACAAAATCTTTCTGTGTAAATATCTAATTTCACAACGTACTGGTATATATCTGCGTCTTACACCTGATTTCCACAGGATGCCTCACAGCTGCGGTGCGTAATCAGAACGGTACCACTATTTGGCATCCGGTAATCCCCACCGCTGTTCTGTTGCAGCTCCGCCGTGCGGCAAAATAGTGCTGACTTTTACGAGATCTCGCGAATCCATGCATTATCATGTGATAAAGTAAACACTGCAAAATATCTCAAGTTTTGCCGTCCATCAATACCCACAGGCGGGCATGCCTGACAGCACTGACTTGACTCGTTTAAAAGACACAAGTTTTGACTTGCAGGACGACGACTTTATTTTTTTTGTAGCAAGCAACAACAGGAACATCATCCCTGGCGAGCGTTTTAGACACACACAACTGCTACAAACAACGCCCCTGCTTCTACAGCCCCCATATTAGCTAGCATTTGACACAAGACCCCATATGTGCACAAAGCTCCCCGTGATATGCCTGTACATGCTTCTTTCACCAGAGGGTGTGTTCTAATTATCATGGGATCCCACTCCTCAGCCTTCCCGGTAAGGTCTATTCAGGTGTACTGGAGAGGAGGCTACGCCGGATAGTCGAACCTCGGATTCAGGAGGAACAATGTGGTTTTCGTCCTAGTCGTGGAACTGTGGACCAGCTCTATACTCTCGGCAGGGTCCTTGAGGGTGCATGGTAGTTTGCCCAACCAGTCTACCTGTGCTTTGTGGACTTAGAGAAGGCATTCGACCGTGTCCCCCCGGGAAGTCCTGTGGGGAGTGCTCAGAGAGTATGGGGTATCAGACTGTCTGATTGTGGCTGTCCGCTCCCTATATGATCTGTGTCAGAGCTTGGCCCGCATTGCCGGCAGTAAGTCGGACACGTTTCCAGTGAGGGTTGGACTCTGCCAAGGCTGCCCTTTGTCACCGATTCTGTTCATAACTTTTATGGACAGAATTACTAGGCGCAGTCAGGGCGTTGAAGGGATCTGGTTAGGTGGCTGCAGGATTAAGTCTCTGCTTTTTGCAGATGATGTGGTCCTGATGGCTTCATCTGACCAGGATCTTCAGCTCTCACTGGATCGGTTCGCATCTGAGTGTGAAGCGACTGTGATGGGAATCAGCACCTCCACGGTTCTCGCCCGGAAAAGTGTGTAGTGCCATCTCCGGGTTGGGGAAGAGATCTTGCCCCAAGTGGAGGAGTTCAAGTACCTCGGAGTCTTGTTCACGAGTGAAGGAAGAGTGGATCGTGAGATCGACAGGCGGATCGGTGCGCCGTCTTCAGTAATGCGGACGCTGTATAGATCCATTGTGGTGACGAAGGAGCAGAGCCGGAAGGCAAAGCTCTCAATTTACCGGTCGATCTACGTTCCCATCCTCACCTATGGTCATTAAGTATGGTTTATGATCGAAAGGGCAAGATAACGGGTACAGGCGGCCGAAATTAGTTTCCTCCGCCGGGTGGCAGGTCTCTCCCTTAGAGATAGGGTGAGAAGCTCTGTCATCCGGGAGGAGCTCAAAGTAAAGCCGCTGCTCCTCCACATCGAGAGGAGCCAGATGAGGTGGTTCGGGCATCTGGTCAGGATGCCACTAGGGAGGTGTTTAGGGCACGTCCAACGGGAAGGGCCACGGGAAGACACGAAAATGGGAAGACTATGTCTCCCGGCTGGCCTGGGAGGAGCTGGACGAAGTGGCTGGGGAGAGGGAAGTCTGGGCTTCCCTGCTTAGGCTGCTGCCCCCGCGACCCAACCTCGGATTAGCGGAAGAAGATGGATGGATGGATAGATGCTTCTTTAATTTTGGACCTCCAGAATCAGCATTTACGTCAACAAGGTGAAATTACGTATGAAAACCTTTGACAAATTGACTTCATGCCTGTCCCGGCCCATTAGGACGTTTCAAAGTGTAAAATAAAATCCGCCTTGAAGACGGACTATTTTATTTTGAAAATAAATCTGATAATGTATTTTGTGTATGTGCATGACATTTTCCTGTCCAACACAAGCAGACTTTAGTTGATTTGATACACCATGTTGCTGCAATCGGCAAAAATAGAAGCTATGTGTATATATATAGCGCTTGGACCTGGAAGGCAGGCATTGGAAACTGACACACTGACTTAAAAAAAAAACAGAAATCAAGGGTTATAGTTAGGTGCAGCTATACATGAAAACTTCTTTTTTCCTTATAAAAGTTAGTAGTTGTGGCTTTTATACCGAATTTACAGTCCGGAAAATACAAGCAAATACAATATGACATTTTGTATATATAACTGTGGAGAAGCGATTGCACATGTGCACACTTATGTCAGTGTGGGACCAATAACCTAATCAATGTTGACCAACCATATCTTAATCACATGCGTATGCATGTTAGACTACCCAAGCACAAGTGTGAAACATCAAAGAACACAAATTAAATACAAGACACTAAAAGAGCACAGAACTGACGCAACCAGCAACCACTTCATCATGTTTTTACCTACGGTAATTTTCAAAGACTTTTTGAACCTGCAGTGCAAACACATAATTTTCCCAATAATAATTATATATAATAATAAAGTCTATCCTCTCCTAAGAAACCAGAGGAGTTATGATGCTAATTTGAAGATAATGATCAGTGAATCATCTGATACAATATAATATTTCAAACAAACTCTCACTGAACTAATATTGAAAACATGATTCAAAACTATTTTGGCTTAAAAACATTTTTACTTGTATGTTGATTGTTTTGTGGTTGACTTGATGTAAATGTATTTCAAATCTTCATGGACAGTTACAATGTTGTTTCCATTAGGATAAGTTGGCAATGTGAGGGGAAAAAACATGATGTCCTGTTCTTTTACCAGTGAAATGCTCCCTTTCTTCTATGGCATTTTATTGGCCTCTATTGTTTACAAGCTCGCTTCTGTCAAGCTCAAACAATGCCCTTCGCTAAAGCTGTATCTCCTCAAGGGACTTATTGAGCAGCCACAATCACACCAACTGGAAGGCTGAAAAAATGAATTTGCAAGAGCAATGGTTCTCAAACTTTGTTCAACGAGTACCACCTCAAAAAACACCTGGCTCTCTACGTACCACCATAATGGCCAACATTAAAATACAGTAGCGTAGTAGGCCTGATCATTCATTAAAACAAGGCAGAAATTGTATTTAACAAGTGTATTTAACATTTTTGGCCACTGTAAGATTACACACAGTTTGAACAGTAACACTGTGTTTTAGTATATGAAAGTAAAACACTACTTTAATTGATTCTTTGGCATACCACTAGATAAAGCCTATGTACCACAGTTTGAGAATCACTGTGCTCATGGAACTACTTAATTTTTACAAGTCCAATAGCCTTGCATTCTAAGGCCATGTCTACACTAAGTTGTTTAACCCCTTAAACGAATAATTATTTAGCCTCAGCCCCGTTTCAGCCACACTAAACCAGCGTTTAAGGTCCCCCTCCTCGGACGAATTTTTACACGGGTAAGTCAGCCATGTAATTATTGAATCTCCGGCACTTAGCTTTGTATGGACTCATTGATAGTTTACAAACAGAGTTCGGAGAGGAAGTGACGCCAGAAAGACCACGCCCACACAGGAAGTGACATCAGAAAGAACGCGCTACAGCCAGCTTCATAATAAAGTGGTTTCATAACTCAGAGGTAACCACTGCAAATATGAAGGCGAGTCATCTTGACATGCCGTGTTTCTCCTTCTTCTACATGTACAGACGCTTGTGGAAATCACACATGAATACCTTAAAAGAAAGCGATTGCAGCTATTTCGGATACAACACTTCTCAGAAGGCAAGAGAACTTTCGAATGTCCGGCCGGGTCAGCTGCGTTTCTACTTAGCGAAAAATGTTGTCCATTTGTCGAAGGAGAGACAACGAGAATGCGAGCTCCCATGGATGTGATAAAAAAGGAAGCGTGCGCTTTGTATTACCTGGCTGTCGAGGAAAACGGTGAATGCATTTGGACTGGCAAAGCAGACTGTATCAGTTATTGTCCGCCATGTATGTCGCGGACTCGACGTCTAGGTCCAGAGTATATAAAGTCACCAAAAACTAATGGACAATGAAGGTGAAGGCAAAAGAGTGAGGAGTGTCCTGACCAGATATCTAGATCCCTAGTTTGATTGATGTAAAATGTTATTTATCACATTGATTACCTGTCTAATAAAGATTTCATGAATTTATGATGTCTCAGGTGAGATTCACTACAAAAAGGCCCCACTGCACACTGGATTCCAGTTAATTGAAATACCACAACACTGGATATTGTTCAGATAAGTTAAATTTAAGAACTTGCACACAAAGCAACACTGGAGATGACTGACGTGTGCATTTTCCGTGCATGCGTACTAGGTCGTGTTGTGCCGGCGGACGGGGGTCTTAAACGGTGGCATTGTTGTGTGTAGACAAGGATAAGGTTAGGTGTGATTTACCCTGGATAACCTTATCCGGCTTAGTGTAAACGGGGCCTTAGGGTGTACATACACTGGTGCTGTACACCATGCTTGGACACACTCCCCACTTCCAGTTTGTCATGTTTGGCCAATGTGAATGCTTTGACGCACGCTCGAGTTCAAGTTCAGATACTAAATTATCAAAACTAAAATCCCAAATTCATGTGTAAAAACGAATTTGTAGCATTAAATTAATTTCATAGCTATTCCACAATAAAAATGATCGGCTCAAACAACTCAAAATAACCCACAAAGTCAGGGAACTGTGTGGAACTGATGGTGAGAAAAACTAAACTTGTGTGAGCGTAGGCCAGCGGGAGCCAGGAGATGAAGATGGAATCGCAACTAAGTCGAGCATAGTACGAATGACCTCGTGTTAGTACACCCTACGATAAATCTTGAGTAAACACCTAGCCAGAGGTGGAGAAATATCTAATAACTGTAAAAAGCACACAGGCAGCCACACCGCCTCTCCACATCTAATGGACCCCAGGTGGGGAAGTTTGGGAGCAGATGATGTGGAACGTGTCTTATGCCTGACAGAGTAGTCTTTGGAGAGGCTGAATCAAGCTGTCACTGTCCCATTAACCAGGTGTAGGATTAAGAAATGTTTCCCCTGGCAGATGTCCCCACTCACATAACAGGCATAAGGCCCTCATGGCAGGAAGTACAAAAGCAGAAGTGGCCATAACGTTTGTGGATTGATCACATAGCCACTTGCGACTACAGTTCATAGGGCGGGAGACTGAATGCGCGTCTCGACAGGTCAACATAGCCCAGACACAGAGACAAAAAGACAAAGGTGAGCGTTTGGTTATTGGCAGTGTAAAGCACACTGCAACATGGCAAGCAAGTTATGATCGAATCAGTTCATTGATTTTGATGTATGACATGGTTTTCACAGAATATTTCATTAAAAAATTCACACGGAAAAGCACAACGCGAATCAATGCACTTCTGTATCTACAAGTTATTAGAAATCTCTGAAGTCAAACATGACAGACTTCAGCCTTGGTGCAGCTCCCCTACGCTCCCGACCAAGGAAGACACATGAAGGATTAACATACATCGGTTAAATGAATCTGTGGCTAAGAGCTGATGTAAGCATGTGTAATAACCTGCATCCAACAACACTGCAGCTCTGCCTAACTTTTGGCCATGACATGATAGTCATCAACGTTTTATGTAGTCACTTGCTAAGATGGTGGTGGATCTTTACTAAGAAAGATGACTGGTCATAGAGAGTGGACGGTTATAATTTTTCCGATTAGCTGGATTGTTATGTTTATTGTACAAAATCTGAACCGTTCACTGAAATACCTTCAGAAATAGGCAACTAACATAAAAAATACTTGGGATTTCACACTTGATGCTTGGACAAGCACCCCAGAGAATGTTTATACATGCAATAAAAAGTCATTTTAAATAGTTACGTACCCTTTAAAATGTGTGCTTGTCTGCACTGTACATCTCACTTTTGACACTGGGTAGTGATGCTCCAACAAGGTTTGACGTTTGACTTGATAATTTTAGCATTACCAAATTGCTTGATCTGCATTCTAAACAATAATGATGACAACACACATCTTGGTATTTAAAGGGGCTTTTTTATGAATAAATTATGAAACACTACTGTAAACCTTTCTACACCTAAAATACTAGCAGAACCTCAAATTTATAACAGACTGATGAATAAAAAAACATTGAATTACAGTAGCAAATAATGTGAATCGCAAACATCTGCTCTGTAGTATCACTCTTAAGACATACATATAATCTTAAAGTATAAAACTCTTATAAAAGGATTAACTATATTATAGGCTTCGACCAGTTTGCTCTTGTTTTATGTAATGATGAACTGCTGCTGGGCAGCACGGTGGAAGAGGGGTTAGTGCATCTGCCTCACAATACGAAGGTCCTAGGTTCGATCCTGGGCTCGGGTTCTTTCTGTGTGGAGTTTGCATGTCCTCCCCGTGACTGCGTGGGTTCCCTCCGGGTACTCCGGCTTCCTCCCACCTCCAAAGACATGCACCTGGGGATAGGTTGATTGGCAACACTAAATTGGCCCTAGTGTGTGAATGTGAGTGTGAATGTTGTCTGTCTGTCTGTGTTGGCCCTGTGATGAGGTTGCGACTTGTCCAGGGTGTACCCCGCCTACCGACCGATTGTAGCTGAGATAGGCTCCAGCGCCCCCCGCAACCCCAAAGGGAATAAGCAGGGCCAACTCCGGGCCTGGCTCCAGAGAGGGGGCCCGGTGGCCCGCGTCCGGGCGAGGGAAATCTGAGTCCATGTTGTTGTAGTTCCATAGAAGTCTTCGAGCTGCTCTTTGTCTAAACCCTCACCTAGGACCTGTTTGTTTTGGGAGACCCTACCAGGGTGCCCGAAAGCCCCCGGACAACATAGCTCCTAGGATCATTGGGACACGCAAACTCCTCTACCACGGTAAGGTGGCAGCTCAGAGAGGAGAATAAACATTAAAGAAACATACACTGATCTGTGAGAGGTTAAAAGGATTAAATGTCTTTCGAAGTATAGGTTGTGTCAAATTTTGAGCCGATGGCACAGGGGTTAGTGTATGTGCCTCACAATACGAAGGTCCTGAGTAGTCCCGAGTTCATTCCTGGGCTCGGGTTCTTTCTGTGTGGAGTTTGCATGTTCTCCCCGTGACTGCGTGGGTTCCCTCCGGGTACTCCGGCTTCCTCCCACCTCCAAAGACATGCACCTGGGGATAGGTTGATTGGCAACACTAAATTGGCCCTAGTGTGTGAATGTGAGTGTGAATGTTGTCTGTCTGTCTGTGTTGGCCCTGTGATGAGGTGGCGACTTGTCCAGGGTGTACCCCGCCTACTGCCCGATTGTAGCTGAGATAGGCTCCAGCGCCCCCGAAGGGAATAAGCGGTGGAAAATGGATGGATGGATGGATGAACTGCTGCTTAGCATGCCTTTCTGATCCTCAATAAAAACATTTTCTCATGCTCGACCACTTACGAATTATTAAAATCTTTCAACTATTTGCCTGTCATCTACAGCTGAAAGCTGAGATATAGGTGTGTTTTTAACATGGTTCCAACAGCAGAAAAAACGTTGGACTCCAATCAATTGTGCTGAACAAGCATTTATCTTCACCTGGCACTACTGCAGCATACAGTCCAATAACATTTTAAAAGTGACAGGTGCCTACTCTACCGTATTTTCCAGACTATAAGCCGCGACTTTTTGAGCTTTGAAAGCTGCGGTTTACACAAAGGCGGAGCTAATCAATGGATTTTTCTTTGCGAATAGCCAAAATGTTTTGTATACAGCAAACTTACATAGTAGAAACACCAGGAGACTAAAGAGATGTGTCATTGTTAGTACTTTGGCGCCATCTTTGGGACGAGTCCGCTCACTGCAGGTTGAAAGTCTACAGAAGTTTAGGTGCCGTTCCGTTTACTTTCTACTCATATGGTTTCTTCATTCATCACTTCAGGCAACACTTATAAGTTTGACAATGTAACTAAAACAATTCATACTTTCACATGTTTGATACTAGGTTTCATGCATATTTGTACGGGCTATCGTAATGTAATTAAGCTGGTGTCATTAGCGTTAGCTAATATGCTAACACGTTTACAAGTGTGGGTTAGTATTATTAACTTACAATGGCATTCTTTTTGTATTGTCACCATGGAGTTATTGAGTTTGTTCTGATTGGAAAGCTAACTTCTGCAGCTAGTGGGTCCACAAATTGACTTCTCTGTTTTGTTTGATCAGCTGTTTTACTGCCGTGTTACAGGCACCGTTTGGAAACTATTAAGGTATGTAAATAAACATTTACAAAATCTTTCTGCACACATATCTCATTTCACAACGTATATGTCTGTGGCTTCAAGTCCGGTGCGGCTGATATATGTCTACCGGTGCACTCTACAGTCCGGAAAATACGATAAATCAAAACAATTAAATGTTTCATCTTAAAGTAGACATACAATAAATACTGAAAACATCTGCAGGGTGTAAATTACTTATATGTATTGTTGGCTCCCTGATGGACTGGACTATTACATTATCTATTCATGTAACAACTCAATTACTGTACCCAGTTGTCATTCATTGCGGCCCCTTCGGAAGGTTTATTCTTTTTCCCAGTTCAGGTCTTTTAAGTTTTTTCATTGCCCGGATGTGAGTTCAATTGCTCTTTGAGGCAATTGTGATTAACTCAGTATTTTAATGCATTTGCATAATCACTATGGCGCTTACAGAGAGATTAGCAACCATTAAGGATTTTTTTTTTTTTAAATGTAACCTTAAATGCAAAAGTTTAGCTTTTTGTCAGAGTATTATGATCCTTTGAGAGCAGCAGACTACATCAATGTCAGAAAAGTAAAACTGGACGCTTGTTGATAAATAAATAAAAATCCGTAACAAACCTCACTTTCTCATTTTGGTGTTACCACAATTTTACTCAGCCTTAGAAAAGCGAAAAGACTACATTTGACTGCTGTCTTATTTGCTGCAGGAGGTAAAACTAACACTGAAAGGTAAATGAATATAAATATCAGCCTGACAGTACAACAAGTCTAAACTCAATGAAACTCATCTACATTTCTATCTCCGTACCAATGTGCATCTTTCATGTACACTATGTGTAAATGAGAATTTTTGATTTTTGCAACGAGGTGTGATGGGGTGGTGTTTGACGATGGCAAAGGAAAAGAGGAAACCCAGTGGTCTGTTTCCTCTCTCCAATTATGACTTTCCTGTGAGCCATAGCTCAGAAAGATGGCGCTGGGTGTCACTTATGTGCTCCTAATTGGTACAGCAGAAAACAGGGCACTTTGGGACCAGAGAGAAAACAACTGCAAATGTTCTGAGATCCCCCACAGATTCCAGCAGGAGGTAAATGGAAGGTACCTCCACGGCATGTGGTAATGCCTATGGATAAATCTTGGCATGCCAGAGTCTACCACCTCTGGTTTTCCACTAATGAGGAACTATTTATGCCTTTATGACTTGTTCATGCCATCTTCCATGTTACCATTTCCATTTTATGACTGCTTTTGGTGGTGGCACAGTGCTTTCTTGGGCACATTTGATACAGGTACTATACACAAAGAAGAGAAAAAGGGTTTTAATCATTAAAAGGTAGGTGCACTGCGATGTCTGTGTTCTTTCAAACCCACAGTATTAATGTATATACTTGTGTATATTGTGACAGAAATATTTTACATCAATAAAACTGGTTCTGATCATTTAGAGTTTGACAACAGCAAATAGCCAATCTCCACTTTTTTTTAAATTTGCCCATCATTCACAATCCCTATGTAAGACAAGAACACGTCTTCTTTTTTTATACATTCTAAATCGTAAAAATAAACGCCAGCAAAACAAAAATCAGCTAACAGTGGAGTCAATGAGAGGTACTCTATACCGCCCATAAAGCCCTCTAAATAACCATCCAAAAACCTTCAAACAATACCCCATTTACATATCGTCACCTCAATATTAACTAAATATTAACAAAATATTATTATTATAAGCTACAATAACATGTTCATGTTATTCATGTTCCAACACGCCAGAGTCTGTTCACCTTGTAGACCTGCTGCGGATACGAGTACGGCCTGGCGCGAGATTTACACCTTCTCCACCAGAATCTATAAATACACATTTTACATATATACACACACACACACACACACACACACACACACACACACACACACACACACACACACACACACACACACACACACACACACACATACATATATATCCATCCATCCTCTACCGCCTATTTCCTTCGGGGTCGCGGGGGGTGCTGGAGCCTATCTCAGCTACAATCGTGTGTATATATATATATATATATATATATATATATATATATATATATATATATATATATATATATATATATATATATATATATATATATATACACACACATAAACACACACACACTGTATGTGTATGATTGAGCGCACACACACACACAATATACATATACTCATACATTCACATGTATAGTTCCTTCAACATAATTCATGAAGCATTAGCCCGTCTCTCTCTTTTGAGAACATAAAGTACATAGAACAGAAACGATCCACCATGTTCCTTTATCTATCAACATTCAGCAATATTTTGTCAATTAATAACATTTTTTAATTCTTGATTCCTTCACTGTTAGGTTAACAGACTGCAGTGTGAAGCCATGAATTAATCTCTAGTTGCTAAAACCTTCACACATCTTATACCTGGGTATTATGCAAACTGAGACAACGCTGGATTCTCTCATACCCTTGCAGACCTGCCAACCTTGAAGAAATTCCTCACTACTTTAATTTTTTTTGTTAGCCTAAAGCAGAGTTAACCTAATTGTAATGCTACGTCATAAACAGGATGTGTTTGATTTGTCACAGTGAGATGAACACGGACATGTCTACTTTAGTCCAGAAAGCCCAAACTCCTCAGACTTGCTTATTTGTACATTTTAGGGCACTATGTTCTTTAAATCTTCTTGTGTCACATCTTACTTTGTATTTTACTCACTTGTGCTTGAGTAAAAAAAATATACTGACGTTACATAACTAAAACTGTAAAAATGTATTCTTTGTACTACACACTCTCTAGAAGGTCGCAATTTTTTGATCGCGTAAATCCAGCAAACCAGGAGTAAAGACTACTTGAAGGTTGAGTTGTCACAATACCTGAATTCCATTGGTCGATACCAATACCTGTGAATTTTCTTGACTTCTAATATGTATTTGATACCACAGTAATCATTTGAAAACTGAACCCATATACATTTATTACTGTATTGAAAACTGTTTCAAACCGTCAAGTATTTAAGATGACTTAAACATAATTATCTCAAATGACAGAGTGTCTCTAAGCTCTGTCTTCTTAACATTTATGGTGATAAAGATTGGGTAGCATGGTTGTAGAGATTTGTTGCACGCCTTGCACAGATGCGGTAAAGCACACTCCCGGGGCTTGTGGTGGCGGATCTCCGCTCTCACTTACACAGTGAATACACCACCATCTCTTTCACTTTCATTGCGTACCTCTATTCGCTACCTCACTAAATGGCAACACAGATTCTTTCTGCTACAATTTAATCCTCTGGTAAACCGTATGCGTATGAGGTGCATTGTGAGGCAGAGTTATGACGCATACCACCATAGTTCCATTATTTGTTTATGTGCAAGGCTGAACTGGAAGTGCCAAATACACATTGGTGGCAGGCTGCCAAGAATGAATATATGGGAAACACTAACTCATTTTTTAACACGGCAGGCTTCTGCTGCTCAGTGATGAGAAGCTGAGAAGTGACGCTGCTCACCAAGGAAAAGTGTTACTGATACTGAAAAAAGCAGGTATCAATGTATTTTTTATGTGTTCAACGTATCAACTTGGTATCCATGTATTGGTTTTGTTTTGTCAACCCTACTTAAGGCTATACAAATACAATAGGTTTTATATTTTCATCAAAATTACTGAATTACAGACCCTCACTTGGAATTAAAGTGCTCATTTAACAGGATTGCAGTCCGTAACAAAAAAATAAGTTTTTTTGATTCATTGAATGTTGATTCATGTTTTAATTGTATCGTATCGTTTGTGCTAATATTCTTGCAAACATATAAATAAATACTTAACACACTTTAGTGCAGGGGTGTCCAATCTTTTTGACTGGGGGGCCGAATTGGTCTAAAAGAATTGGGCCGGAGGCCAAAAGCCGACTGCATGCAAAGTAACTGTGTAAAGTGTGTGTGCGTGTTCACATGTTATAATGGATAAATAATTAATAATTATTATAATTGAATATTAAGAGTATGTGAAAGTTCAACTCCTACCTTGTTTACTTCCGTGACAACCTCTTTAAAGCTTTGTACTCAATCAGAAATACCCAGCAGCTAAAAGTCAAACATGGATAAGTGTGGAGTGTTTTGTATTTTCCCCATCATGCCTTGCAATTGATTTAAATTGGTGTAATTTCTATTTTTTATGGTGATGGCACATTTTTTTAAAAATAATATCAACACAATTCAGTGAGCAGGTTGTGCTATGTGTGACCATGTGTGTTGACTTGTTGTGCTGGTTGAGGGTTTTTTCTTCTGCACCTCAACTACGAAAGCTTGTTTAGGTTGGGTCATATAGGTATATTCAGCGCTTAACATGTCAAAGAAGTACACATCATGGTCACTGACCTGAGTTTCTCACATTGATCAACAAGATGGTGACAATTTACCACTTGTTAGACCAATGGTCATTTAAATTAAATTTGAAAACACCCTGCATGGCCAGGTTGCTTATTGAAACTGATCTTGTGCTGTCATCTTGCAAGCCAAATTGAAGCTTTGGACACCCCTGCGGAGCATTTTGCTAGCAAAGGCTAGTGCACAAATGTCCATTCAGGCCAAACTATGGAAAATAGTAATTTTACCTACAAAAAAGTAAATGAAAGGATTACCTACCAGCACTTGTAAGTGGTAAACAAAATGTGCTGAAGGAAACTTCTTCTTCAGTTGGTCTTTCAAATATAATTTCTTAAACCTATGCTGATTTTCAAATTATGCTCTGGTGAGTTTTCATCAGTGCTCAGTATTGCAGAAAATTAGAAAAAAAGATTATTCCCATCCAAAGGAAGACAACTTTTCAAATGTATAGACAATGAAAAGTGATTGAACAAAGTCATGAGAACACCTTTAGGAATCATAATTGAATTTCCTATTTCTTTTCCAAGTATCACACTGACAGACATTAGGGTTAGGATTTGTTATAATAGGGCTTGTTGCGCTATGTCTGGTTTAATGACAAAATCATAACCGTGAGTTTTGGATAAAAGGACCAGATAAAGAATGTTTTTGACAACCACTCAAGACCAAATTCTTATCACCTGTTACTTACTAAAACACAAATAAACTAAATCATCATTTGAACTGTAAGCATGTACTGTATGTAACTACGTGGCTATCTTTGATTTTTAATGACCGAATAAAAAAATGCAATTGTGACAGTGAGTTAAAGGTGTTAGACTGTGTCAGGGCCTTGATATGAATATGACAAGATCACAAAGCTGTATCACATGTTTCTTTGTTTGAGACCTTGAATACTTTATGTCACTCTAGTTACTAAGTAACTGGGCTGCTAAATTTGAGACATTTTTTTCTTGAGGCAAATATAAAACCAATGTGAGATGGGGGAAGGCTAAATGTAGAAAAAATAACATTGCAATACACTCCAAGCAATATCAAATGACAAAAAACTATTGTCAAGAGAATAGAGTATACTTGTTAGCTCAACTTGATAGAGCCAAGTAGAAACCTCAACCCCCTTAAGTGTTAAGAGGTGACATGTTGACTCCAACTTGCCTTTCTATTCAGAATAAGGGAACAAGTACTCACTATGAAATAGTGTTTATCTTTGTTGCTACTTTCAGTTTGAGCTTTAGTGAATTATTTAAAAAAAATTTTTACTGACATCTAGCTCAATTGAGTTGAGTCAATTTGGTACTTGGCTTCTTACCAGAGCTGACATTCTCCAAAGCTTTCTGCTCCACGTCCATCTGGTGATAATGGCGAATGCACACACGGCTGTCTATTTGGTACAGCAGGGCAGGACACAGATAGGCAAACTGGTTTGGCGAGATGAGCGAATCAGGACTCAGCCCATAGTAGTTGAGGAGCTGAGTCAGGTTTAAACACTGTAAGCAGACATCACATCTTCATTTTAAATAAGGTTTATACCAGTCCAGCATATTGATCATTAATTAGAAATCAGATTTGATGAGTAGCTCATTATTCATAATTACATAACAGTATTTAAAATACTTAGGGAGTTAAAAGAGTCCCTACCTCCTCATGATGGTGAGACAAGCCACTTGCATGTCCAGGCAAAACAGGGCTCGGAACTATAGGGGTGTCAGGTCCTCCTGGTGCTTCTCTTTTAGCTTTGTGAGAATGGCTGTGACCATGATCATGACTGTGTTTGTGGTCATGATTATTAGACTGTGATGTGGAAGTTGAAATGGTTTTGTTTTGACCCCTTTGTCCTCTGACCCTTCCTGGCTTTCTTGGCTTCTTGGGCTTGGTGTCTATAGGGGCAGGAGAAGACTGCAGCTCTTGATTGACATGAGTCAAGTCAAGCTGGGAAGAGAGCTGTTCTTGGTTGGTGGGAACAATATCTGTGTTGTTTTTTGTTTGCACAGGATCAGGTTTGTCACTCAAATGTTCATCAGAATGTTCGTTGTTCTCTTCCTTGGGATGATCATGATTATGTTGTGCATCATGTGGGTGATTGTGGTTATGATTATGATCGTGATTATGTTTGCGGGAGTGTTCTTTTGATACACCAGGTGTGATAGCAGTAGTGGTCTGGTGGCTGCACTCTGTGGGATCTTGTTCTGTGCGTGGATGGCGGGAGTTGGGTTTGTGATGTGGATGGTCATGGCCGTGACCTTCAGTGTGTGAGTGAGATCCCTCTTGCACATCAAGAATGTCTAAGTGAGCTACATGGTCATGACCAAGCTCATCATGTTCCAGACCAACCACTTTCACTTCACCCAGACCCAAACTAATAAGGAGACTCTGAAATCCGTGGAAATCTAGCTTGTTCTTCTGCCCATAACGCCTGAACAACTGCTGGATATAGAAGTTCTGTTCCTCCTCTAAAGATGCCCCTTCAGGACTTCCAGACTCTGCAGTTGGATTAGATTTTCTCACATACGGAGCCTCGGAAATCTGCAGATCATTGTGGGTGTGGTTGATATGGCGATGACCGTGGTGCTGATGATGCCCTTCTTCATGGCAGTGGCTGGACTGATGGTAGATGAAGGTGAGCACACATAGGAAACAAAATCTTGTGTGTATCTGGACTCGCATTGTCCCCAACATCAGATTCCCTGTCAAGACAGTACATACTGATATGTTAATATAAAATATCATTCAAATCACAGAGTCATTGTTAAAATCTAATTATTTTAAATGCAAAATATTGCTTTATATCATTCTCCATATCATTGGGATCACATCCTGAGCCTATACCAGCTGACTTGGGGTGAGAAGCAGGGTCCACCCTTCATTAATCTACAGAAGGGTACATCTAGTCAACCAGTTACATTAACGTCTATGGTAAATTTAGAGTCTCCAATCAAACAAACATGCAGGTTTTGGGGGATGGAAGCCAGAGTACATGCAAACTCCACGCAGAAACCCTCGATCTCTTGACGGCAAGGCCAACAGGCACACCACCAGTACACCAGGTGGCCAATACCTTTTAGAACGCTTGCAAGTTCGTAATACCAATAGTACAGTTTATAGCAGACCTATTTGTATATCATACCTTAACAGTGTTACTAAAGTAACTGATGTGTGCCTTGATTTTTTTAATCCTTTATATTTTACGTTTTTGTCCTACCTCTCCATCTTCTCACCCACTTCTGTAGTTTTTCAAGTTCCCGCCCATGACATGGCCAATATGCATCGATTAAATTAACTTTAATTTAATTCAATGGGCGACACTGTTCCGCATTACAGTGTATCCCCAGGTACCACTGTATTAGTATACTATTACTACAGCATTATTAGTATGCTGAAAAATAACGAGCTAACCTATCACACAGAATAAAATGTTCCAACCACAACATGACTACCTTGCTCTAAAAATCAAATGACTAATAAAGCTATATATACATATAAGTAAAGCCTTTTGGAACACGCCATACCCTTGAGAAAACTGTGCTACAAATTGCTTGTTCTCCCCATTCCAAAAAGCCCGAAGCAGCAATTTCATTGCAGTCAAATGATCCTCATAAGATCCTCTGTGAAGCCTGAGGGTGGTCGATGCAAGAATGCTGGGAGCGCGGATGAGAGCATGCTAAATCTGAGGGCAGATGAGATATACTGCTGGCACACAGCAAAGATGAGACGTCAAAAAAATTAAAAAAATAAAGCCACTGGCCTTGTTAGCAAAGTTTAGACTGAATTTACTGCAAGTGTGCCAAAAGGAAATGGGATTTTGTTCAGATCACAGATACCAGGACAAGCACACAGTTGTCAAAGCAACAAAAGCACTGAGGAAGCAACACCTTAAAAAATAGGAGCACAGCACAATTATATATTTTTTTTGGGGTAGCTAGCTATACATGGAAACCTGATTACACACGCACTTCATTTTAGTTCTTGTTGTCCTGGTGAACAATATATTCTAATTATTGTTATCCCAAATACTAACCACTAATATTGGTTTTATATTTTAAATGTATAACATTTTAATAGTTGCTGATAAAAGTTTATACTGTGAAAGTTTGTGCTAAAACATTGGCTTTGTTTATTCTTCATCAACCCGCAGATGACATCAACAGTTTATCAGTCACTATTGGCTAACTACTGGTTATAGATTCCCTCCTTTCAATACAACATGTGGAATAGTCATAAAACGGTAAAAATGCATGCGGGTATATTTCTGCAGATATTCGAAACGGATTGCCGCAAAGTAGTTCTCTTCTATAAAATGTATGGGCAATGAATGAAAATAAATAAATAAAAGGAGCAAAGTAAAGGAGTGACACACCTATCAAATGCATACTCAGTAAAATCGATTTATGAGCTGTGACTTTGTTGCCATTTGAAATTGCATGCAAAAAACTACTTACCTCTGTGGGCCCTTGAATGAGATGTGTGAAATTAGCAGCGATGGGGCTGTAAATAAAGACTTCACATTAAATGCGGTTCAAAACCTTCTTCATGCTTGTCTACAGTGTTTATAAACACGGGACAGTGGCGACCTATGAACCTCACTGCTGATAGGGTAAAACCATATCCTATTTTAACATCACACCCTCTAACCAGTCACAGAGCCTACTCTATTCTGTCTTGCTGATTACAGGCTTCATTGTGCTTTAACTTGAAACACACACATACACATACTGTACATATACATTCACTGTACAAACACACACATACATATACATTCACTGTACAAACACACATGTACACATACTGTACATATACATTCACTGTACAAACACACATACTGTATACACATACTGTACATATACATTCACTGTACAAACACACATACACATTCTTTACATATACATTCACTGTACAAACACATATACACGTACTGCACTAAGGCTGCAGCTAACGATTATTTTTCTATCGATTAATCTATAGATTATTTTTTTCGATTAATCGGTTAATCTATAGATTATTTTTTCGATTCATCTATAGATTATTTTTCCTTTTACCGATTATTTTTTTATTTAAAATGAAGATGAAAAAATAAATGTAGGCCTGTTTTTTCAAAAGGCATGGCTTTTATTTACAAAAAAAAAAGAAGTATGGCCACTCAGTCAACATTGACAACAACATGACAAAATATTCTGTAACAATGTAAACATCTAAAACTTTTAACATTTAACAAAATTAAAAGTAGCTTATTTGCTTTTTAATGTGCAAATATAAAAGTAAACATCCAGTGCAAATCTTAATATTCTGCAATAGTATAAGCATTTCAAAAGTAAAAGTATTTCTTATTTTGCTTTAAAATGTGCAAAAATAAAGATAAACATCCAATACATAAAAGTGCAAAACGAAATATTCTGTAACAACAGTGTAAAAATTTCAACAAAAGTGAAAGTATTGCTTATTTGCTAAAATGTGCAAAAATAAAAATAAACATCCAATACAAAAAAGTGCCAATCTAAATATTCTGGAGCACTGTAAACATTAAGTATTGCTTTTAAAATGTGCAAAATAAACATCCAGTCCAACACAGTACACAATAACCAATTCTACTCATTCCAGTGAGTGACTAACAGTTGTAATGAAGAAAGGTTAGCATGTCTACATGCTCTGGTTCTTTTCATGTTTACAATATTCCCAGCAGCTGAAAATAGGCGCTCAGAAGGGGTCGATGTGGCTGGAACTGAGAGCTAATTACCGGTAGCCTTCACCTCAAGCCAGGACTGCGAGTGAGCTGAGCTCCAGTTTATATTCCTAGAAGGTCAACGGACTCATAGTGATGTTACTAGTAGTTGACTGGGAGGTGTTTATTATCATTTGGGGAGAGTCCGCTGCCCGATGCTCACCTGCTAAACACCTATCTGCTCCACGCTGAAGCGCTGACTACATGCGCTCTGAATACGCACTGCTGATTGGCTGATAACGCTTTGTATAACGCTTTGTGTGTACCAATCAGATGGTTGTGTGGATGGGACAATGCTGCGTGCTGAGACAGAGGCAGCCGCAGAAGGAGCAAAGCAGCTTGTTAACACTTTAGCAGCTAAAGTTAGCTTTAGCTTAGAAACTCGTTCGGTACACCCCCGTACCGAACAGAAAGCCCCGTACCGAAACGGTTCAATACAAAACACGTACCGTTACACCCCTAGCAGATACAAATGACACATTCATGTTTTTGTGTAATGATGACAACGTATACTCGCGCGGACGATTGACTAGTTGATGGTTTTCTTTTCAAATGTTCGTTCATAGCCGTTGTGCTGCTATGATAGGCCATTTCCGCTCGACACAGTGTGCATACAACAACATTAGGCCGTGTATTGAAATACTCCCACACTTTTGACTACTTTTGGCGTGATTTTTTCCCCCTCGCTCGCACAGTCTGCTTTGCGCTCCGCCATGACGGTAGTGTGACGTAAATATGCGACGCGTCGGCGCACAAAAACGGCGTCGACGTATTTACGTAACCGATGACGTCGACGCGTCGTTTCAGCCTTATACTGTACATATACATTCACTGTACAAGCACACATATACACATACTGTACATATACAAGTACATATGCACACATACACTCATGCACATAATCACGTTTCATCAAACATATATTAACGTTGTTGCCCTAGAGTAAACTGGGTATAACACATGGCACACTGACAAAGCTTAACCTACTGTTACTATAACAATCTACAAGGTTAATGTAGGTTGCTTCTCTTTCTTCCCCTCCATTTTTCTGCATTCTTTCGTATCTCAAGTTATCATTACGTATATGTATTGTTGCATTTGAACAATTGTATTGTTGATAATAAAGGAAAAGTATTGGTATTGTTTATTATCAATAGCACTATTTCTATTGGTATTCATATTGCTCCATTTTTAGTGTAATAATGCTCATTGTCATTTCTGTATTATTTTTTATTTTCGCTAACTGCTTATTTGCTATTACTTTTACCATCATATTTGTACATGTCGTATTTGCTGATGTTGCTCTGTTGTTGTTGTGTTTGCTGTTGTTGTTTTTGTCTCTCTGTCTAATCCCCCTCTTGTCCCCACAATTCCCCCCTCTGTCTTCCTTTTTTTCTTTTTCTATCCCCTCCTGCTCCGGCCCGGCTGCACCAAATGATAATATAAATACATTTAATAAAGTCAAAATACAAATAAGGCAACAAGAGAAGTATCCTACACTTCTCTTTTGTAAAGTAAATCTGAACAGCCGATATGGGCATCTACATCTACTATATGATTTGCCTGAGAAGCTAGGCAGGACAAAAAAATAAAATAAAAAAAATAAAAAAATTAAAAAAATAACTTGAAGAGGGAACAATACAAAATACACATTCAAATGTGACGATGTATGGAAATTAAGTACAAGGATTTTACTATTTACCAGGTATTCAGGACTTTATTGATTTTTAAGATTTTTGAAGACGGCTGAGATTTTTTTTTTAAATACAGTATTGTCATTATAAAATACAGGTAGCTAAGTAAATGATAGGTAAATAATAATTACAAAAACAGCATCTCCTGAAACAACAACTTAAAATAACACCTGATGCATAACATGGAAATATTTGCTGGTGTAGACAATTCAGGCTTCATAAATTACCGTAGTTGATTGTCCTCAGATTTTTTCTTTCAATAAAGTAAGCAAACTGTAGTGATGTGCGATACCACCGATTTTCTTACCGATCCAATACCAAGTAAAATTCAGGCTGGTATCGGGGATACCGATCCGATACAGATACTTTGTGCAAATATACCTAACCCTAAATTTAAAAAGTTGTTTATTTTCAAAAAACATATTCATCTAAAAAAATCAACAGCACAATGTAAGAAAAAATGAGACAAAAATTGATTGAAATGTAATAAGAAAAAGCTGAACTTTTAAAAACTACTACTACTAATAATAATAATAATAATAATATACTTAGTCACCTATAACACGTTTTGTCTTTAAATATATGTTAATAAACATGTTTCTAAAAAAATTTTTAAATAAGAAAATAACAAAATGGCCCTCACATACTTTGACCTTAGAAGCTCTCCAAAAATAAAAAATAAAAAAATAAAAAATTATATACACTACCGTTCAAAAGTTTGGGGTCACATTGAAATGTCCTTATTTTTTAAGGAAAAGCACTGTACTTTTCAATGAAGATAACTTTAAACTAGTCTTAACTTTAAAGAAATACACTCTATACATTGCTAATGTGGTAAATGACTATTATAGCTGCAAATGTCTGTTTTTTGGTGCAATATCTACATAGGTGTATAGAGGCCCATTTCCAGCAACTATCACTCCAGTGTTCTAATGGTACAATGTGTTTGCTCATTGGCTCAGAAGGCTAATTGATGATTAGAAAACCCTTGTGCAATCATGTTCACACATCTGAAAACAGTTTAGCTCGTTACAGAAGCTACAAAACTGACCTTCCTTTGAGCAGATTGAGTTTCTGGAGCATCACATTTGTGGGGTCAATTAAACGCTCAAAATGGCCAGAAAAAGAGAACTTTCATCTGAAACTCGACAGTCTATTCTTGTTCTTAGAAATGAAGGCTATTCCACAAAATTGTTTAGGTGACCCCAAACTTTTGAACGGTAGTGTATATATATAATATATATAGGGATGATACTCGAAACCGGTTTTCCCGATTGTTCGATAAGAAAAGAACCGAGTCCTCGGACTCGAATCCCTTTTTGAGAACCGGTACCCGTTATCGAGACCACTATAGTAAAGAAAAAGAGTTGTTTTTTTATTCGAATCCCTGGGAACGAATCCCGTCCCGACCAGAAATGTCCCGTGAGACATCACAAGAAATGACGTCACGTAGCTCAGTCATTAGGCGCAGATAGGGAAAGCAGGAAAAACAATGCACCGGAAAAAGCGCTCCAAGGTGTAATAACGTTCAAAACAAAAAGGTATAATCCAATGAATAACTTTACTGAGAGATTTGAGCAGGGTACAAACACATGACGAACACTTTTATGACCAACCGGAAATATAGCAACCAGGCTAGCAACGCACCTCCTTCACGGCAGCTGTCGCAACGTTCTTAAAGCAACCGCAGCACATACATATATGACATCTCCCTTTTTTAACTTTTGTTTTTCTTTCCTTGTAAACAAAACAAAATGACACTGTATATGTGTTGTCTGTCTAATTATAAATAATGCTGACGAGGCGTGTTGGCCGAGTTCTTGACGTTTACTTTCACAGCGTGCTCATAACATAACCTCATTTTTAGCTGCCGGGTGAGACATGGAACAACACTTTTCGGGGCTACCGCACATGCTCGTCACTCCCGTTGCATGCTGGGTAGTGTAGTTGTTATATTCCCTAGCCTAGCTCATAACATCACATCTTTCCCCCTATAAAGAAATAATGTTAACTCAATAAAGTGTATTTCTTTTTTTAGCTTTAACTTTTCATTTTTTAGCATGTAACCACATTTGCAAACAACTTTTCTCTTCATAGATATTTCTTTCAATAAAGAAATAAAGTGCAAAAATGTCAAAGCATCATAACAAACAGTTATGTCAAATAGCAGCAGAAGTGCACTTTTTGGAGAGCTTTATTATTTTCAGTTTTGTGCCCAAGGGACTGATTTTATTTAACACTATATAATTATTTATACACCTATAGTGATCACAGAGACAGGTTGTTGTTGTGTTACTGTATATATTTGTTTTTCTGAAAAATGCCACTTAATATACTTTGGGTAACAACAGTCAATATTTGTTTATTTTTTTATTTTTTTTAGGGGGTTAACAGTCAATATTTATTTATTAGATTTAATTTTTTTCTTATATAATAAATGTGAGCTTTTGTTAAACCAAATATTGTGTGTTTTTTTCCATATACAACAACCTATCTGGACTCGATAAGAGAATCGATAAGGAATCGGTTCGATAAGAGGATTCGATAATAGGCTCGAACTCGATAATTTCTTATCAAACATCATCCCTATATATATATATATATATATATATATATATATATATATATATATATATATATATATATATATATATATATATATATATATATATATATATATATATATATATATATATATATATATGTATATGTATATATATATATATATATATAGCTGAGATAGGCTCCAGTGCCCCCCGCGACCCCGAAGGGAATAAGCGGTAGAAAATGGATGGATGGATATATATATATATCCATCCATCCATCCATCCATCCATCCATCCATCCATATATATATATATATATATATATATATATATATATATATATATATATATATATATATATATATATATATATATATATATATATATATATATATATATATATATATATATATATATATATATATATTCAAAATATAACAAAGTTTAGTTAAATAATGAATGAATGAATGAATAAATGAAAAAATATAACAATTATAACACTGTTCAGTGTGTAACTGAACATTAATATTTTGGTATATAGGCATATTTTTTGATACATTGGTTATGCAATTACCCAATCGTATTATTAATATTTTTTATTCTATTCCTACATGGGGAAAAAAACAACAGTCAAAATAAAAATTAAAAAAAGAGCAAAAAAAATGTAGAAAAAAAGTGTAAAAAGTGTAGTGACAAAAAGCGGAAGTGTTCTAACCAATAATTAATAATAATATACAGAGTCACCAATAATACAAAGCTGACTCAATATCTATTTTTAGCATTTTTTTTAAACAAAAAATATATCAATACATACTTTGACTTTTCGTGGAAAAAGTTTCCACAACCCTGAACTAAAGTATCAAAGTGTTGATTTAAGAATTGATAGTAGAGCATAAAGATCTGGTATCGGCGGTATCAATATTTCAGTATTGATCCGCACATCACTTGCGAACTGTACCAGCCATAACTGGCTGTAAAAAAACCAAATGTATGCCTGTGACTGAGTATGAGGATAACAGTGGGACAGAAGACAAAGCATGTTGTGTCATAATATAGTGCCCCGTGGCATCATTTTAAATATGTTCATTAGTCATTTTGTATTAAGCACTGGCAATTGTACAGTATATTATGTATTTTCTTGTAATCGCCATTGTGAAAAATAATTTGGTACTCACGTCAATAGGCTTGGCCCCCAGTCTTGATGCTACTGTTTCCAACTCTTCTGAAAGCTGCACTCTAAAACAAATAAATGGACATTGATCAATATTTATGAATAATATGGCGGAGATATTAAAAAACAATCTTGCCTTCCTTCATAGTTCCTCAAAATGAGCCTTATGGAATTTGCCCTAATTGGGATAGGCTCCAGCCACCCCGTTACCCAGAGGGAGGCAAGCGGTAGAAAATGGATGGATGGATATGTTTTCCCCATTTGTGACCTCACCAGATATTTCCATATATAGCAGAAATTTACCCAAAGTAGTTTGCGTGAGTCTGCCATTGGAATCCGCGCTATAGTGAATAAGCTCTTTTGTCTCTACCCTCTTGTTGCAGGGCAGACTGGTTTGTACATGCACATGCATCTTCTGCTGTTGCAAAGTAGCATATAACGGTAGTTCAAACTTGTAACTGTCAGTAGATTACATATGGAAACGCTACGACATGGATGATGGGGAGAAGATGCTGTCAAAGTTGAGGTGTACGTAAATAAGACCGCCCACAAAAAGGCAAATCCTGAAGAGACTTGAAAATGGTCTGTAAAACATAATCTATTCAAAATGTTTACCAACAAACCACAATTACATATTATTTAGACCACAAAGAAGTGTTTTAAATGTAGGGGGAAAAAATTATAATATGTCTCTTTTAAGGATATTATATAACCACAATACCTACCGTATTAGTTGTGCACCCAAGGGCTATGAATACTGTACTTATCATATTTCCCGGGCACTCTGTTGAATATTTGGAGCATTGCTGCCCCCTAGCTAGAGTCTTATGCATCGTTCAGGCATGAAAAGAAAGACGCTAATACTGGATGTTCCCTGTCTCGCACAGACCCCTGATGCCCTGCCGAGCGGAGCCCCCCCACAAATTTGAGAAGCACTGGTGTAGACAATCTGTTTACATGTCTTCTTACATCATCTAAATCAGGGGTCACCAACGCGGTGCCCGCGGGCACCAGGTAGCCCGTAAGGACCAGATGAGTAGCCCGCTGGCCTGTTCTAAAAATAGCTCAAATAGCAGCACTTACCAGTGAGCTGCCTCTATTTTTTAAATTTTATTTATTTACCAGCAAACTGGTCTCGCTTTGTTCAACATTTTTAATTCTAAGAGAGACAAAACTCAAATAGAATTTGAAAATCCAAGAAAATATTTAAAGACTTGGTCTTCACTTGTTTAAATGAATTCATGAATTTTTTTACTTAGCTTCTTATAACTTTCAGAAAGACAATTTTAGAGAAAAAATACAACCTTAAAAATTATTTTAGGATTTTTAAACACATATACCTTTTTACCTTTTAAATTCCTTCCTCTTCTTTCCTGACAATTTAAATCGATGTTCAAGTAATTTTTTTTTTTTATTGTAAAGAATAATAAATACATTTTAATTTAATTCTTCATTTTAGCTTCTGTTTTTTCGACGAAGAATATTTGTGAAATATTTCTTCAAACTTATTATGATTAAAATTCAAAAAAATTATTCTGGCAAATCTAGAAAATCTGTAGAATCAAATTTAAATCTTATTTCAAAGTCTTTTGAATTTCTTTTAAAATTTTTGTTCTGGAAAATCTAGAAGAAATAATGATTAGTCTTTGTTAGAAATATAGCTTGGTCCAATTTGTTATATATTCTAACAAAGTGCAGATTGGATTTTAACCTATTTAAAACATGTCATCAAAATTCTAAAATTAATCTTAATCAGGAAAAATGACTAATGATGTTCCATAAATTCTTTTTTTAATTTTTTCCAAAAGATTGGAATTAGCTAGTTTTTCTCTTCTTTTTTTCGGTTGAATTTTAAAGAGTCGAGATTGAAGATAAACTATGTTTAAAAATTTAATTGTCATTTTTTTTCGTGTTTTCTCCTCTTTTAAACCGTTCAATTAAGTGTAAATATAATTAATTATTAATAATAACATAGAGTTAAAGGTAAATTGAGCAAATTGGCTATTTCTGGCAATTTATTTAAGTGTGTATCAAACTGGTAGCCCTTCGCATTAATCAGTACCCAAGAAGTAGCTCTTGGTTTCAAAAAGGTTGGTGACCCCTGATCTAAATCAACTTGAACTTGAAAGCCAATTTTAAATAAAACGTGCATTTTAAACATGAAAAATGAACAACAAATGAGCTTATTTTTCAGATGGATGCTAACTGACTGGCTGCTCTGACATGATTGTGGCACATCTCTTTTAAGCCAGTTACATTTTTTTGAAAAAGTAAACCATAGCTAAGGTTCTTGCACTTTTCCTTCAACTTCTACCTGAAATGATAAATGTTGATTCAGGTTGCACAAACTCCTTGAAATTAGGGCTGGGTGATATGGCTGAATTTTTTTTATATTGATCGATAACTATTAAAAAATGTTATGACTTATTTAAGGCTGACAACAAATACAGTCATTATTTTCCTACCTACAAAGGGTGTTATTTATCAGTGGACAAGGTGTCTGGTAGCCAGGTGGTAAAATAATTGCAGTAAACTTGAAAGTAGTTGCAGATTTGAGACACTAGATGGCAGTAGTGTATAAGCTATTGAGCACTACACGGAGTAGTTTGGGAAGCAACCAATTAAACCGACACATTGGAAGTGTCAGGATGTGCTAAAACTACAAGTTTCTGTTATTGAGTTGATATATCAATATACCGCAGTTTCTCTTTTCACTCCATGCAGAGAATCCACAGGGACACAGGAAGACAGCGCAACCAATTGTTACCTGATTGGCTGTTAGCATGGCACTACCCATGCTCAGTGAAACTTCATGTTTCCTGTTTAGCTGGGTTCCCAGAGCGAAAGTGACTTTATGCAAACGAATCTTGCTCCATAATTTCTTGTTTCTTCCGACCATTCAGTCATCCATTTTCTACTGCTTGTCCCTTTCGGGGTCGCGGGGGTGGCTGGAACCTATCCCAGCTGCATTCGGGCTCCAAAAGATATTGTTATCGATTGTGTGTCGCGATATATATTGACATCGTTTAATCGGCCCTGCCCTACTTGAAATTGCCATAAATGTGCCAGGACTGACACGAACACATATCGGGATCACATTTACTTCTTACGCCCCGTGTGATGTCAACTTGCAACTCTATGGCACAACGCTGGGAAGTGTCCGTCCTGCATTAGGCATTGCCGTCTACTCTGGTAAACAAATGTAGTGCAGCAGGAATCAAGACTAGCAATAATGCCAGAACTAAACTAAACTAAAACTATTTTGTCCTGAAATACTTCTGTTTTCGAACACTTTCCCTTCCTTTGAAATATGTAAATAAAGACAAGAAGAAAGACATAAAGCTGTGTGCCATCAAGAACGTGGACAGCATTCCAAATTGAAAATATTATTGCTGTACTTCAGCCAGTGACGAACTTAACTGAACTAAAAATAAAATAATCATTCACACTCCTCAGACTGTTACTGCTGCACTTTGTCTGCATCTTTTTACTTTAAAAAGAAAAGCTGTACACCAAGTATGGCCCAGATTAATTTTTCAGCATGCTGTATGTTTTTCTTATTGGCCCTCAGATAATTAAAAAAAAATAAAAATAAACAATTGCTTTGTCACCTATAAAGCAAAACTTGCATATTTCATACTACAGTATATTGACCTCTCTTTACCAATATTCAATTTTCCTACATCCTTCCATGTTTCTGTATGCTATATTATTTTTCTAATTTGGAGAATTGTATTTGTTGGCAAATTAACTACCTGAAGTTTGTAGGGGTGTTGGTGTTTCATCTTATAATTCATTAAAGCTCTAAAGTTAAGCAGTTTTATGTCCTGTTTGTTTTTCTAACACCAAAAATGAACCGAACCGTGACCTCATCGTACAAAGCCGAGAGGATGCAGTGTAGTTACACTCCTAATATACTGTAATTTAGCCTGTGAGTACATTTTCAGGACACCGTCTTCAATTCAACATTCCGTCAGTTTCTAGTAAATGCTTGAGCTTCTTGTGTTTTTCTCCCACATTGCTCAATATAAAAAAAAGTGTCCATGTCTTTTCCAGGTCAGTGATGACAACTTGACTCCAGCTATTTCCTTTGAAAGAAATAGCTATCAACCCCTGAGCTGCTTCATATGATTCTCACATGACTAACCGTGTTTTCTCATGTCAGTGCTGTGCATGGGACTGCAGAGTAATGAAAAAAATAAATATATCAGTAAAAATAAAATTCTGCTTTCAAAGAAACATGCATAACAACAAAAGTATTATTGTTTCTACCTTCTAAGTTACTTATACTAGCGTAATATGTAAATGAATAATATACTGTGGAGGACTAAAAACACATTTTGTTCTTGAGATAAAAAATAGATATATGTAAGAACCTGAGCGATCACTAGGGATTTCATTCATAGAACATCATATTTTCAAGTCATAGTGGATAAAGCTTTCTGTCCAATTGCAAGATGCAAGACTAATGATGAATGGGTGACATTTTTCATGAATTGTTTAAGCCAATATGATTTTTTATATACAGTACATGTTACAGGATATATATCTTTTATCATTGAATGTATCAAATGTGATGAATATTTAATGGACCACAATGGAAACAAGCCTTTTGGCTTTTTGTGATATCCAGTTGCCTTTTTAAAGCATTACATGGATTCAATTATTTAAGATGTCAATAAACTTCTCAATCAACCAAAAAACTCTCAACTTTATCCAGAAATGCCAGCTGATAAGAGTATTCAACAAGACATACTGTATCCTGTCACTGCAAAACAACATCACAAAATACGGTCCTGGTCAGACATTTACATATACTAACTATAGGTTTCAATTATAGCTGTTTTTAATATAACGATTTTGCTTCTGGTATTGACCCCTTGGATAAGCCTCATACTACAACTGTATATCCAAGTATGATGTACTGTAGATTCTCTCAATTTCACAAAATTGGTCGTTAAGTAGCGTTAAACCCTAAATCAAAACAACCGCAAGGAGGTTACGTATTTGCTACGCTTTATGTGTTTGTTAGCAACATAACTCAAAAAGTTATGGGCAAATTTTCACAAAACTTTTAAGGAATGCCAGTAATGGGATATGTTACAAGTACGGGTGGGCGATATATCGAGTTTGTAAGATACATTGATATATTTTTAAACAAGATATGAATTAAGAAAATATCGTAATATCGATAGAATTAATTTCACGTTAAAATGACCAAACGCCGCTTATTTCTTGTGTTTCTTGTTCTCCCCCGCTCTCCATCCATGGGCTACTAACCCCCCACCCCTTCCTCCTTCCAAGACGTCCTTGCACGTATAAGAACATCCATGATTGGTTGGTTGTTTACTATGATGAGTCACGATTGGTTAGGGACAGGCCAATCAGAGGCAAGATAGGGCGAGTCATCGAACCAGGAACAGAAATCACAACAGACATCCCAAATGACGACGGAGAGTCGTAGAAAAGAAAGAGGGAATATTCAAGCGGGCGATTCATATATTAAAAAAAACTAGTGATTCTCTTCTTTACATTGTTCTTTTAGCGATGTAGACGACGTCCAAGAAACCCACAATACGTCTACTTGGCCACATTTGGACAAATGTATGTGTCTGGATAAAACATTCATTTGAGTTGTTTACCATGTAAGCCCAAATCAAAACTGTTATCGAGTTGCCAAGCCGGGCACATTTCGCATGACAACCGTACGTGTGTAACAGTCCATTACATCGTGGACTGGGAATTAAAAAAAGTGCCTGCCTGCCAACGTATTTTTTTTATCTGAGTTTGTGTATTATTTGCACAGCTATGTTATTTATTTTACGTAGAAAGAATATGTTTCTATTTTATTAATGTTATGTTATTCTGTACTACTTAAACAATTTATTTTATGTGCTGTTAATACCCATCTTGACTAACGTGGTTAATAAAAGTGCCACTGACTGTTTACAGTACAGTTGTCATTCACTTCAATTTCACTGAATATTGCTCAATAATGTATATCTTTATATGTATACTTTCACCGAAAAATATATCGAGATATATATCGAATATCAAGTTTAAGTAATGATAAATGATAAATGGGTTATACTTGTATAGCGCTTTTCTACCTTTAAGGTACGGTACTCAAAGCTCTTTGACACTATTTTAACATTCACACACACATTCACACACTGATGGCGGGAGCTGCCATGCAAGGCGCTAACCAGGACCCATCAGGAGCAAGGGTGAAGTGTCTTGCTCAAGGACACAACGGACGTGACTAGGATGGTAGAAGGTGGGGATTGAATCAGGAACCCTCAGGTTGCTGGCACGGCCACTCTCCCAACCGCAAAAATATATCGAGATATACTTTTTAGTCCATATCGTCCAGCCCTAGTTACATGCGATTCGATTTTAGGAGTGGTCCGAACAGCCGGCCCCATGTTCTTCCCCGGTGCAGCCATTGTATGGAGGCGTGTTGCCAGCTCATTGTGTTACTTTGCTTCATTGTGTGTCTTGTCAGTGTTTTTCTCTACAACATTTTGTTCGGTTAATGTGGTTCGAAGAAAAGTCAACAGCCAAGCATGGCACAGAGAAGGTCTGGGCCAAGTTGAAAAGCTTTTCCTTGTTTGGATACATAGCTGGCAGCCTCGCAAATGCATTTGCACGCCAACTTGTTGTCAGCCGCATTTGCAAGAAGGCGAGAAAGTTACATGTGGACTTGTTGTCAGCCGTGGGTAGTTTGAGAGAGTCAAAAAAGGGAACCAGCATCAATGTGGTAAGACATGGTGAGGCTGCTAGCTCTGACAAGGCCGCTGCAGAGGAGTTTGTGAAGCAAGATTGTATCGACGAAAGAGAGCTGAGAAGGTAAAGTTTACTTTTTTTAAGTTAGTTAGAAACATATTTCAACAATTTACATGCATATTTTATTGAACATTTCAGGAAATGTCATAAATGGGATAAAGCAGGAGTGATTAGATTTTAGGGGTGATCTGTATCACCGTTTGGATTCAGGAATATTTAAAGGGATTCTTCACTTTTGAGAGATAGGGCCTGGCTGAAGTCTGCGCTCTCTGACTGCTTTTCCAGTTATTCATTGAATCGAATGTTTTTGTCAGAGCCATTAATACTGCAACTGCACACTGTGATCTATTGTGTTTTTGATCCTCCAAGTTATTTTGATTTGTACTAATGTTGAAATGCTTGTTTATTATCTGTATCTGTCCAAGAGTAACTGTTTTATCCATTACAGTTTTTAAGTCCCGGTAGATTCTCAATAATTGTGGAAAATTGCGGAATGAAATAGACTTCCGTTCATAGTTTTTCGTTAATACCGGTCTTTATAATTTCCATGTTAATTTAATTCCAGAAATTTTAGATTTTCATTTGTTCACAATATCTACGGTTTCCTTTTCTGTTAGTGCAATGTTGGAACACTTAACTGGGATTTCGATCAATAAAAGCAATCCAGTTCACAAATGAGAACAGCTCAAGGATTTTCCCATATTTCCAAGTTGTTACCCAAGATCACTTTAAAAGTGTTGATACTTTTTAAATCACAATACTCTAGATGTTGGTATTTCCTCGTTCACTGTATTAAAACTTGAGCTACTTGGTTTGTCGCTTCATGTGTGCTTATCATAATTTTTTGACTTTAGTTGTATTCTATTTTTAATTTTAAAAAAACTGTATGAGAAACAGATATAATAACTTACACAGCATATGGTAAGCTTCAGTCAAGATGTACTGTAAAATGTTACTTAACAATTTTTACACGTAGTTAGGTTGACAAAAGCTTCAAAGAAAAGTTCCAGCTTAACAAACATGGCCACCGATAATAGCTTGCTTCTGATCTTAAGACCATGACCTGTTCAGAACATTCACTTGTAGGCCAACCTAAATGTATTATACCAGGGTTATGTTTAAGCATACAGCACTATATTGTGTGTTTTATAATCTGCATTAAAAAAATTAACACAAGCACAATAATCTTCACTTCTTTTGAGCACTCAAAAACATACAAATAAAAAACTATATGAGAAAAAACAGGAAACTGCCAAGTTAGTGTTGGGTGATTATATGATTGATGATTGTGATAAATTTAAGGTCAATCACGGTGATCAGTTGCCAGCTTTTTCAACTCGATCAAACATGGTGGAAATTTGTGTGGCAACAGCGAATCAGAATCTACCCGGTTGTAGGCTGTTCTACTTCACAAGTAGAAAACATAATGACGGAAATTGGAGATATATGTGGAGCCGAGGGCAGCGAAAAAAATGTTAGCATTAACTTGGAGAAGGAGTTATCCTCCAAAGATGATGCTATCGGGTATTCAGGACTGCTGATTTATATATTGGTAAGGTTTGTTTTGTATTATGATGTAAAATAGTTCAGTGTTATTTTATATTTTTGTACATTTGTTCGATTGTAGAGTAAAAAATGGTTTTATAATTTTCTTTGTTCATCTTATTGTTTTTGCTCAGTTATTTACTGTTAATGTTAACACATTTAACAAATCTCCAGTTTCTTTAGTTTTTAGTCCAGATGATTTACAACTGCTTTAAAACAATATGAAAAATTGTAAAAATTGAAATCGGACGTTGTGAAAAATTTTTTTTTTTTCCATGCTCAAGCTCTATGCCAAGCTGAGTCGTAATCAAAACATCCAACACGGGAATGTAAATCTCCAATAATACCTTTCAATAATAACATTTACAACTTCTTTGTCCAACAATGCTTTGAATCAGCTAGTGTGGAAGCCTGCAGAAAGCTAAAGAAGAATCAGCAGGAAAAGTAAGTGGATAGCTCGCCCTCTTATTACGACAACTAAAGCTATACACACACGTAACAGAAATAACTGAACATGAAGAATGGAAATGGCAGCATCTGTATGTCCAAACATATTAGTTTGGCCAGACACAGGATGAATGCTGATGGTCAATTACGAAGAATTATGTTTTTTCACTCTGAGTGGGATATGAGGCTAAACAAGGAATGGGTAAACAAGGAGTACAAAAAATATTTATATGATGTCGAGTTAAAAAATAAAATAAAACAGCAGGAAGTGGTCCTTACCTCTTGTCAAAATACTGCACCCGACTGAATGTTCCTGAGCCAAGATACGGCTGGTAAATGTTTTGAGGTTCAGAGGCTTAACTTATGAGTACAATGTAGGGAGTTACAGTGTGTGTGTGTGTGTGTGTGTGTGTGTGCGTGCGTGCGTGCGTGCCTGCCTGCGTGCGTGCGTGAACCAGTCATAGGAAACACATGACCCGTTAGAGACTGTAGGTATCCATGTATACTTTAATGTTTTGTGGCATTAGGCCTATTTGAGTACTTGGATTTTAATTAGTTATTCCCATATTGTTCCACAATGGTATAATGTGAGTTGTTATTTATTTGCGTTTTCAATATATTTTACAAACAGAAAATAATGTTTTCCAAATAAATAATTTACACGGTTTTTGGCACAACTTTGGCCAAAAACATTTTTTTCTATCAAAAATCGTTTTTCGATTACGATTTTTTGGTAAAGACTACAAAAGACAGCAGAGTGATGGGGTTACGGACGTCATCATGTTATTTGTAATGAAATAAGCGAATAAAAAAGACTAAAGAAACAGTAACAGGGTTTCCCCAAGATTGCCACTATGTAAGCGGCAGTGGGAGCGTGGTCAATATGAAATCATCATATATGTGACATGATCATTTAGATTTGCAATTATGCATGTATGTCACATTATACTGCATTAGTTTGATCAAAGAGATGTTAATAAACTGGAACATACACATAGGCAAACCAACTGGTATGAAAGTGTGGGAATGTTGTTCCATGTGACAGACTGCAGATAGTGTGTGAAATATAAAGAACGAGCCAGGCTGGTTGATGTTTACCAGCTACTTAAGCAATCAGCAAAAGCAACCTTTTCTGAGACAGGGTAGCAAACATTTCCAATAATAGGTTTTCATAAATCTGTTTTTTTACATGCCTTGCACCGGCGGTGGGAACGCACACTCCCTAGTCCCTGGGCTTGTGGAGGTAGATCTCCGCTCGCGGGGCAAATACATCAACTTTTGTGACCGCTTGTATTTGATTAGTTTTTTAAGTCCACATCTTTTTGGTCCAATAAATCTCAGGATTTTAAAAAAGTTGTCTTATAAGAATCACTCACTCAATTCCATGCAATAAACTTGTGTGATTTCTCAAATAGTTCGTTTTTTTGTATTTTCACACCTACATGTGAAGTCCAAGTGTCCATGCACACTCTCCAATGCGACTATTGGTCATACGCCATGTGCTTCCCGTAAACTCGGGGACGCTTATTTCATTTTAGCAATGATTAAATAAATAATTTTCCGGTTGACCTATCATGTCACACTAGCCATCTGCAGATCCTTACAACTTTTTAAAGTGATGTCCATTCAAATATTGGCACAGATTACAATAGTCTGTCTCTAATGGCTATGTTGATGTTAAATAGCAGACAGCATCAAGAAATGATCTTGGATTGCGCTAAAAACATGACGCTACTACTAAGAATGTATTGGGGCGGATGCAAGTCCGAAGCAAAGTAAAACCGGCGGCAGAGTTTTTTCAAAATAATTTCCGGTCGAAGAATCGTGGAAAAAAAACCTTTTCAATATGTCTCGGAGTTCATTCAAAAGGCTCTGTGAAAAAGACCGTTTTGCCCTGTTTTTGCCCCGTATGATGTGGGTTAGGGTTAGCCAATATGCCCGAATAAGCTCTCCCCCGTGAGTGTTGTTGCTAACCTAAATAACGTTAAAAAATGTTACCTAAAAGTTGTAGGTTTGGTTAACTAACCTTAAGAAAACCAACGTTTAATGCCGCATTTTAGAACCGTCTGTATGACTCTATTTAACATACGTAAATAACCAATGTTTGGACATTTATCCATCAATTCATAACCTTTGGTTAGCACACAGACTTATTGACATTCTTGGACTTTCCCCGTAGGCAAAGTATATGTAAGCACTTTTGTTTCTTTCATTTTCGACTAAAACTTGTTTCTATGGCCGTCCTGCAGCCATGCTTAGTTATTATGTTTGCACTACTAACGTCATTTAGCGATGAGTGAAGATTCCTGCCTGCCTGCCGCCGCTTCTGTGGGAGAGACATGGCCGCTGCGTCAGCCGAGTTAAGAGGGTAATGTATAGGAGGTGCAAAAAGGTATCGCATCCAGATACAATGTTTTGGTATCAGGGCTGCAGATATCAATTATTTCCGTATTCAAGTAATTCATCGATTAGTTTGTTCGATTAATCGAGTAAAACACACATTTTTGCTTCAGTGCGTATTTTAGGAAAAACAGTAAGTACACAAAGATTGTATGCTTGCCATAGCCTTCTTTTTTTTCTTAATAAATGTACATCATTAACATTGAAATTGCACTTTTAACATGTGTGCATTAATAACAATCAAAACATATCTGCTGTTAGATGCCACACAAAACATGGCACCCACACACCACTGCGCTCATGTGCGCTCTATTGCAGCGCCCGTGCGGAAACGATGCATATTCAAAGTTTCAGGCACTTAATGTGGTCTGAACTTTAGCAACTTTTATTACTCTCAAACAATTATTCGAAGCCACTAAATAGAAGTCGGTGCCTTTTTCTAATCAAATTAATCAATTTAATATTTTCTACCTACAAACACAACAGATAAGAACATGTGTTTTTTTAAATAGTTTAGCATAATATACTGACTGGTACTTCGACTTATTTGTAGCATCTTTAATCTACAAAATATACCAAAGTGGACCCTGCATCCTTCCTTTTTTCAGTTCAGCTCTTGTGGGTGTAAATGGTTAAAAATGGAATTATAAAACATTAAAACAGTATATATGGAATTTGGAAAAATATTTAATGTAATTTGGAAAAACATAATTTCATAGGGCCCCTACTTTAACCTCAACGACGTTAGCATTTGTAGCACATCTCGCTACACAAAATAGTTTTTGGGGGGGGAGAAGCGAGACCATGGAGCCAGTGTGTAAAACTGAAACTGGCGAAAGGCAAACAAATATCTACCTTGAGAACAGCGAAGATTACAAGGATATTTATAGGATCCAAGCGCATAAGTACAAAAAGTGTATATACGTTGGCAGGTTTTTCTTCTGGAATAGCCTTCCAAGAGACATGACTGCAAAACATATACAACATTTAGTGGGCTATGCTTTAAATATAGATACAAGGAAATCAACTAGTTTAAATGACCTCTACCAATTTTGACAAGAAAAGTAGTCAAATATCTGCTATGGATGCTATCCTTTACCTGCTGCACCGAGCCCACTCACACCTGGATAAGGGAAATGGCGCTGTGAGGATCCTGTTCCTGGACTTCTCGAGTGCCTTTAACACTATCCAGCCCCGCCTACTCCAGGACAAGCTGGACAGAATGCGAGTGGATCCCTGCCTGGTTGCCTGGATTTCAGACTACCTCACCGATAGGCCACAGTACGTCAGACTGAAGGACATCAAATCTGACACTGTGATCAGCAGCACCGGAGCACCACAGGGAACGGTGCTGGCCCCTCTTCTCTTCACCCTGTACACCGCTGACTTCTGCTACAACTCAGAGCTGTGTCACATCCAGAAGTACGCGGATGACACAGCCATCGTCGGGTGCATCAGGGACGGCAGAGAGGAGGAGTTTCGGAGGCTGGTGAAGGACTTTGTTGTCTGGTGCCACAGGAACCTCTTGCAGCTCAACCCTTCAAAGACCAAGGAGCTGGTCATTGACTTTGGGAGGTCGAGTCCAAGGTCACAACCTATTGTGATCGAGGGAGTCGAGGTACAGACCGTGGACTCATTCAAGTACCTCAGGGTGTGGGTGGACAACAAGCTGGACTGGACTGTTAACACAGACCACTTGTACAGGAAAGGACAGAGCAGGCTGTACTTCCTGAGGAGGCTGCACTCCTTTAACGTCTGTAAAAATCTATTGTGGATGTACTACCAGTCTGTGGTTGCCAGTGTTCTGTACTACATCGAAGTGTGCTGGGGGGGGGGGGGGGGGGGGCAGTATATCTAAGAAGGACAGCTCCAGACTGGAGAAATTGATCAGGCGGGCCGGTTCTACGATTGGACTAAAACTAGACTCACTGGTGACGGTGGCAGAGAAGAGGACTGTGGAAAAACTAGTGAGCATCCTGGATGATGCCAGTCACCCTCTGCATACCGTTGTCAGTAGCCAGAGGAGCCTGTTCAGTGCTAGACTGCTTCATCCCAAGTGCAGGACTAATAGACTAAAAAACTCCTTTGTCCCACACGCCATTAGACTGTACAACTCCTCTCTGGGAGGGAGGGGGGGTACTAGAATGACGGGGGATGCAAAACAATAACAGTGTAATACGTTTTCATAACATGGTCACTAATGCCTAGTTTCTCTTGTTATATTCTTATTTTACTGTTATATTTGTATTCTCATTGATGCTTTTTGTTTTTATTCTACTGTTATATTTTTCTATTTTGTTTCCATTTATACCCCCATTATTTACTTTTTTAAATTTGATCTCAATTCTGTACACTGCTGCTGGAATTTTAATTTTCCTGAGGGAACTCTCCTGAAGGAATCAATAAAGTACTATCTATCTATATCTGGACAGAATTATGCCAGGAAAAAGGAAATGCATTAACTGGACTGAAAGTATTGCACAATTCACAATGACCAAATGTCTCAGCATATAATACTTAATATATATTTGAAGTTGTACCAGCGTTGCAATAATAAAGTACCACTGGTATTTGGAAGCTGTAAATAAGGTTTGGTAACACCTTGCATACTTAAAGCAACAGTTACTGTAAATTGACAAATCAAACAATCGTACAACTTCAGATTCCATTAGTTTTGTATATCTAGACTGAGCATAACAGATGAACGCCCATTCATGTTCTACAAATCAAAGATTACAGGAAGAGATCGCCACAGTAAATCAATGCACAGTCCCCGTTTAATTGATATTTATGAAGGACAGTAGCCACTGTTGTCTCTTGTACTTGGTGGGCAACAGTCCAACAGTTTTTTATTCTGTTTTAACTGCATCATTGATTTTTCCTTCTGCTTCACAAACATTGCACGATGATTCAAAGGAATGAGTGGACTAACGCACTAACACATGTTTGTTTTAAACCAATGCTGATTGTGATCCAAATATTACAAAAATCTACAACTATTTATTGTTTTCATTAGTCGTTCAGTCGACTATTCAAATTAGTTGAAATATTTTTTGTCAGTAGGGAAGGATATATCACTCTTATTCTGACCAAAATTGTTACGATTATAATTACCACCACGGTATTGCTGAATTTTCTCAAAATGTACTTATACACACACACTGAAATCTTTTACCCAAGTTATAAATTTAAGTCAAAGTTAAAGTACCAGTGATAGTCACACACACACTAGGTGTGGTGAAATTACCCTCTGCATTTGACCAATCCCCTTGTTCCACCCCCTGGGAGGTGAGGGGAGCAGTGAGCAGCAGCGGTGGCCGCACTCGGGAATCATTTGGTCAATTAACCCCCAATTGTTCCCTTGATGCCGAGTGCCAAGCACTTTACTTTACTTTACTGAAAAAACTAAATCAAATAAAGAGACACTACGATGTATTTTCTTGGCAGAGGAAAATAGACATTTAAATATTGTTCTAGCTTCTTAGTAGCCATATTATTTTTGTTAGTTTAAATATCTTTATTTTCCTCAGTTTTAATTTGTAAAGGATTCAGAATGTGCTTTTTAATACCATAGGAAGAACAAGTGTTGCGCGCTTCACTTCCAGTTTATGTGACATCACACAAACTCACTTCCTGTTGTAGACGGCGTATAGTTCGATTACTGTGTTCTAAGAGAGCAGAGCCTGTAGGTTGAATGCGCACAATAATTTGGTCAGACAGTAATGTGTTTATATAAATTTAGATTTGGTATGTCGTTTCTTAATGAACAAAAACATTAATGTATCTTGTATTCATGCATTTAAACTAGCTAGTGAGCTAGCACTGGCCAGTGCGCACAATAATTTGGTCAGACAGTAATGTGTTTATATAAATTTAGATTTGGTATGTCGTTTCTTAATGAACAAAAACATTAATGTATCTTGTATTCATGCATTTAAACTAGCTAGTGAGCTAGCACTGGCCAGTCAATGAGTTTATCAAAGTACAGTTATCGAACATGGACTTCAATTTAAAATGGTGATTCTAACGTTCAGAATTTTATCGTCGTTATCATTAATATCGTTATATTTCTAGTCGTCAGTGACAGCATGTATGTATATAAACATGGTGTGTGAGTGCTCGCGCACAGGGTGCGTGTGATGCGTCAGTGCGTTAGATTTGTGGCAGAAGTGCTTGTAGTTAGTGCATGCTGCCCCTGCTTCCTACTCTCTGCTTACAGCTATCGCCGCCAGCTAGCCCCTGGGTGGGTGAAAAGAGGAGCAGAGTGCGTAAGTCTCCTCCTGCTGGTACAAAGCCTCTCCACCACCAAGACCCCTGGGGTGCCTCCTCGTGGCCACACACGGTAAACTGCGTCTTTGCGGACACAGGCTAAACTGTAGGGGATCTCGGAGCAGCAGTGGGCCCCAGAGGCGAGGCGTGCAGGCCCACCATTGTGTGGACACGGCCTGGCGTCCGCCAACCACTGCCTCATCTATGGGTTAAATAGATATAAGACCTCAACGGTGGAAGTGGCGGAGGATGACACTGCATGTCACAACGGCACTGAAGGCGGATGAAGGCTGCAACAGAGAGTGGTCTCTACTCGTCATGGATCCATGCCACTGGATCAAGGCCCCTCTCTACCAAGGACCGTGTGGTGGCTGCAGGCGCATCAGTCTCCCCACGCTAAAAGATGTCACGCGCAGGCGTCCTCCCGAAATGGGAACCCATCCATTTTACATCCCGGATACTTCAAAGTCCTTTGGCGACCGGGAAGTGGTAACGGGGGCAGGACAGTGAAGTCTGGCAGTCCCTAGCCACAACATGGCACACAGGCGATGGGTGTTAGATTCAGTCGTTAAGCTCATGGACTGAGGCAGAAGAGCTTTTTGGCAGCTGCACCCATGACTGAGCAGCCCTATTCAGGATCCACTCTGCTCACCCCAGTAGGGGAGGGGGTTAGAAAAAGTACCCTAAAAATAGCCTGCCTCGCAACATCCTGTCTGGAATACCGCATCCAGAGGGATCACCACCACGCGGTCAGAAACAAAGAAAACAAAAACTACACATTGGAGCCTGGAACGTGCGAACCCTCACGGACAACCAAGCCAGCGATCAACCTGAAAGGCGAACTGCCATCATCTCCAGAGAGCTAAGGAAGTTCCAGATCGACATCGCAGCACTCTCCGAGACCCGACTGGCCGACGAAGGGCAGCTGAAGGAAGAAAAAGGCGGATATACTTTCTTTTGGAAAGGAAAGCCTGCAAATGAGCCACGAATCCACGGTGTGGGTTTTGCTATTAAGAACTGCCTCATCAACAACCTCCATGAACTTCCTGTGGGCATCAACGAGCGCCTAATGACCTTACGCCTTATGCTTGCTAGCAGTCATATGGCCACGGTCGTTAGTGCTTATGCACCAACCCTTGATGCACAGGATGAAGTTAAGGAGGCCTTTTATGCTGACCTGGACAAAGTTCTATCTGAATTCCCCAAGGAGGACAAGTTAATCCTGCTCGGAGACTTCAACGCCAGAGTGGGACGAAACCACCACCTATGGAGGGGTACGCTGGGGAGAGAAGGGGTTGGAAATACAAACTCTAATGGCACACTACTGCTAACTAAGTGCTCGGAGCACAACCTGGTTATCACCAACACACTTTTTCGTCAGAAAACCAAGTTCAAAACATCACGGATGCACCCTCGCTCCAAACTGTGGCATCTCATTGACTATGTCATTGTCCGCTCTAAAGACCGTCGCGACGTCCTAAACACCAGAGCCATGACCAGTGCAGACGACTGCTGGACCGACCACCGCCTCATTCGCTCCATCATGTCCATCCCCTTAATGCGGAAAAGACGGATGCAGAAAAGACAGTGCCGGCCAAGAATTAACATCGAGCTGTTGAGTGACACCACCTACCAACAACAGCTGCAGGAGGCCTTTAGCGCAGCGTTGCCCAAACAGTACCCAGAGAATACGGAAACACACTGGAGCACACTTTCAACTGCCATAATGAAATCCTGCAAAAATATCCTTGGTCTCAAAAAGCGAAAACATCAAGACTGGTTTGATGAGAACGACACTGAGATCCTGCAACTAATTGACAACAAGCGGCAAGCTTTCATCACTTGGCAAAACGACATCCACTGCAAAGTGAAAAGAGTAGCCCACGCCAAAGCGAAGGCAGCTGTCCAAACACAGGTTAGGAAACTGAAGAACCAGTGGTGGACAAAGAAGGCTCTGGAGATCGAGCAGCTTGCTGACTCTGGAGACACAAGAGGCTTCTTCGATGCCACAAGAGTGGTGTATGGTCCCAGCCACCGCTACCTAACTAGGGATGTTAACAATTAATCGATTTTCGATTAATTGCCGTTAAGAAATTACCCGATTAAAATTAACGATTTCAATTAATTGACAATTCCGTTCTGTCACGGTCGGTGCGGTGGTTTTCTGTGTGAAGGTAATGCTGAGTTTATACCTCGCTAGTCCACACGAGGGAGTTGTTGCTTATTGTACTTTTTCCAAGCAGCAACACCATCACGTGACCAGCCCTACATGTCCGCTGTACACATGAGAGTCCACATGCGAGAGAAGAAAAACAAACATGAAGCGACGCAAGAGAAGTGCTGTGTGGGAACATTTCACCCTAAAAGAGGACGATGCAACGTGCAAAATATGTAAGGCTGTTTTGAAGTACAACAATTCAACCAGTTCGTTAAATTACCACCTAAAAAGTTTACATGCCGCTGTGCTTGGAGGAGAGAGTGGAGGCGGAGCACGGCCAGGCCAGCCCTCCGTCGCCGAAGCGTTTTCCAAAAGAAAAGCGGTGTGTGATGACGCACGGGCAGAGGGCATCACCCAGAGGATTTGCAACATGGTTGAAAAGGATATGCTGCCTATAAGCATTGTGGATGGCAAGGGGTTTCGTGAGTTGATGAACTATTGTGAGCCAGACTACCAAATCCCTTCTCGAGAAACAATAACAACCCGCATAGAGGCTCGCTACAAAAGAAAGAAAGCCGAGCTGAAAGCACGACTGGCCAACACGCATGTAGCAATAACCACTGACTGTTGGACGTCAAATACAACAGAGAGCTATATCACCGTCACTTGCCACTACATGGAGGACTGGCTGATGAGGTCGGCAGTCCTAGCCAGGGTTGGCTAAACTTGGCTTGCTTAATATTTTACTATCACGATCACCATTGTCTTTCAGGAATGTTTACTTGAAGTTGTTGTCAGCCTGTTTCAAGCTGACTGATTATTACATTAATGTTTACACTAATAGTTTGTGAGAGACAAACTAAGATGGGCATAGTGCATGCACTTTATTTTATTTTATGCAGTGACATGTTTTTCATTCAGTTCTTCTGTCAGCCTCACTTGAGCCCAAATGTTAAGTTGAATCAATGACTGTTCTTCTGCAGCAGGCTTAGGTTTACTTATTTTGCTGTTACTTACAATTTCAGGGATGTCTGCCTTATATTTTTTCAAGTTGACTGTCATATAGGCACTTTTCCCAGTTCAAGAGGGATTCAATTAATGTTGCAGCTTGCAGGCTGCTAGCCTTCTAATAGTTTGTGAGACAGACTAAGATGTGCATTGTGCATGTTGTGCACTTGATGTTACTTTATTTTTCTTGTCTTTACAGTAGTGAGTGAGTGACATGTTTTTTCACTTCAGTTCTTGTCAGCCTCACCTGAGTCCAAAGGTGAAGTTCTGCAGCAGACTGCAACAGCCAACAGGCTTACTTATTTGCTGCCTGCTGTTACAATTTTCAGGGATGTCTTCCTTGTATTTTTTCAAGTTGACAGATAGGCATTAGGCACCTTTCCCAGTTCAAGAGGGATTATATAAAATAAAGCTAGCTATTATGGCTGCTGCCACTACCAAGTCTTGCATGTGTGACAAGACTAAAGTGCACTTTATATTATATTCCTCATGTTACAAAGATGACTTACTTTTGTATCAAATAAACATTTGATTAGGGAATACAATGTCCTTTGTATTTTATACCAGCAAAATTTTGATTTTGATTTTGTACCTTATTGAGGGGAAATCTCAGATGGGGGGAAAACGCCGCTTTATCAACTAATCGATGATCGATCGATAAGGTTATCAACTATCAATTAATGAAATAATCGATAATTTGCATCCCTATACCTAACCCCCCTTCGCTCAAAGGATGGTCTGCTGCTGCTGAAGGACAAGGACGCAATTTCAAACAGGTGGAAAGAACACTATGAGGACCTCTTAAACAGGGACACTATACCTGAGATGGAGGCTCTTGACCAACTCCCACAACAACCCACAGATGAAAGCATGGGAGAACCACCTACCTTGGATGAGCTGCAGGATGCCATTGGAAAGATGAGGAACAACAAGGCTGCTGGGCCCGACGGCATTCCAGCAGAGGTCCTGAAGAAAGGCGGACCCGATCTTACCAAGCACATCCATGCCCTGCTTCTCAAAATATGGGAAGAAGAGGAAATCCCTGCACAGCTCAGAGATGCCCTAATTGTCTCCATATTTAAGAAAGGAGACAAGGCAGACTGTGGGAATTACCGTGGCATCTCTCTCCTGTCCACCATGGGGAAAGCCCTCGCTCGGGTTTTGGCCAACAGACTCACCCCCCTGTCAGAAAGCGTGCTTCCTGAGTCTCAGAGTGGATTTCGCCCAAGCAGAGGCACCACAGACATGATTTTCATCGCACGACAACTGCAAGAAAAATGCCGGGAACAAAACCAATCATTATATATGGCCTTCATAGACCTCACCAAAGCCTTCGACTTGGTTAACCGTCAGGCCCTTTGGGTGGTTCTGTCCAAGATTGGCTGCCCAGACAAATACATCCGGGTACTGACACTACTGCATGATAACATGTCAGCCACAGTGCTCAGTGGCAGTGGAGATGAAACGGAACCCTTTAGGGTAGACACAGGTGTAAAACAGGGATGTGTCATCGCTCCAACACTATTTTCCATCTTTGTTGCTGCTATCCTCCATCTCACAAACATACATCTGTCCCAGGGAGTCAAAATAATGTACAGAACAGACGGTCAACTCCTCAACCGCTTCAGGGCTAAAGGTCAAACCACCACCATATCCATCATGGAGCTGCAGTATGCAGACGATAATAAGGCTGAAACGACGCGTCGACGTAGTCGACGTCATCGGTTACGTAAATACGTCGACGCCGTTTTTGTGCGTCGTCGCGTCGCATAATGACGTCACACTACCGTCATGGCGAAGCGCAAAGCAGACGATCAAAGAAGACGATGCGAGCGGTGCGAGCGAGGGGGGGAAAGCATGCCAATAGTGTGGGAGTATTTCAATAAACGGCCTAATAATGTTGTTGTATGCACACTGTGTCGAGCGGAAATGGCCTATCATAGCAGCACAACGGCTATGAACGAACATTTGAAAAGAAAACCATCAACTAGTCAATCGTCCGCGCGAGCATACGTTGTCATCATTACACAAAAACATGAATGTGTCATTTGTATCTGCTAGGGGTGTAACGGTACGTGTTTTGTATTGAACCGTTTCGGTGCGGGGCTTTCGGTTCGGTACGGGGGTGTACCGAACGACTTTCTAAGCTAAAGCTAAAGTCTTAACAAGCTGCTTTGCTCCGTCTGCCTCTGTCTCAGCACGCAGCATTGTCCCACCCACACAACCATCTGATTGGTACACACGCAGCATTGTCCCACCCACACAACCATCTGATTGGTACACACGAAGCATTATCAGCCAATCAGCAGCGCGTATTCAGATCGCATGTAGTCAGCGCTTCAGGGTGGAGCAGATAGGTGTTTAGCAGGTGAGCATCACCTGCTAAACAAATGATAATAAACACCTCCCAGTCAACTACTAGTAACATCACTATGAGCCCGTTGACCTTCTAGAAACTTAAACTGCAGCTCAGCTCGCTCGCAATCCTGGCTTGAGGTGAAGGCTAATTAGCTCTCAGTTCCAGCCACATCGACCCCTTTTGAGCGCCTATTTTCAGCTGCTGGGAATATTGTAAACAAGAAAACCAAAGCATGTAGACATGCTAACATTTCTTCATTACAACTGTTAGACACTCACTGGAATGAGTAGAATTGGTTATTGTGTACTGTGTTGGACTGGATGTTTATTTTTGCACATTTTAAAAGCAATATTTAATGTTTACAGTGCTCCAGAATATTTAGATTGGCACTTTTTTGTATTGGATGTTTATCTTTATTTTTGCACATTTTAGCAAATAAGCAATACTTTCACTTTTGTTGAAATGTTTACACTGTTGTTACAGAATATTTCGTTTTGCACTTTTTTGTATTGGATGTTTATCTTTATTTTTGCACATTTTAAAGCAAAATAAGCAATACTTTTACTTTTGAAATGCTTATACTATTGCAGAATATTAAGATTTGCACTGGATGTTGACTTTTATATTTGCACATTAAAAAGCAAATAAGCTACTTTTAATTTTGTTAAATGTTAAAGGTTTTAAATGTTTACATTGTTACAGAATATTTAGTCATGTTGTTGTCAATGTTGACTGAGTGGCCATACTTCTTTTTTTTGGTAAATAAAAGCCATGCCTTTTGAAAAAACGGTCCTACATTTATTTTTTCATCTTCATTTTGAATAAAAAAATAATCGGCAAAAGGAAAAAATAATCTATAGATTAATCGAAAAAATAATCTATAAATTAACCGATTAATCGAAAAAAATAATCTATAGATTAATCGATAGAAAAATAATCGTTAGCTGCAGCCTTAGACGATAATGCCCTCGTAGCCCTCTCAGAAGAGGACCTACAGTGCACTCTGTCTGCTTTTGCGAAGGCATACAAACAGCTTGGTCTTGCCATCAATATAAAGAAAACCCAAATCCTCCACCAAACTGTAGTGCGCCTGTCCTGCCCCCAAACCTCTCAATTGACAAAATCCGACTGGAAAATGTGGACCACTTCCAATATCTCGGGAGCCTCCTGTCATCTAAAGCTGTCATTGACGATGAAATTCACCACCGCCTCAGCTGTGCCAGTGGGGCCTTCTCGAGGCTGAGGAAGCGAGTCTTCGAGAACCGTGACCTCCAAGCAAAGACCAAAATCCTGGTCTACAAAGCAGTTGTGCTCCCCACCCTTCTGTATGGGTCAGAAGCCTGGACCACCTACAGCAGGCACTTAAAGGCACTCGAGACCTACCATCATAGATGTCTCAGAAAAATCCTCAGGATCAGCTGGGAGGACCGACGCACCAACACCAGCGTCCTGGAGGAGGCTGGCTTGCCCACCATCACTGCCACGATTGCCCAAAACCAACTTAGATGGACTGGCCATGTAGTCCGCATGCCTGACTCTCGCTTCCCAAAACAAGTTCTTTATTCACAGCTTGTTGAAGGGAAACGGGCCCCGCGAGGTCAAAAGAAGAGATTCAAGGATAACATCAAGGCAAACCTGACAAAGTGTCACATAGACCTTAAGTCTTGGGAAGTCAAGGCAACAGACAGGACGATGCGGAGAAACCTTGTCCGTGAGGGTGCCGCGCAATATAATGACGACCTCCGCCATGCTGCGCAAGACAAGCGCAGACTAAGAAAGGAGAGAGCATCCACCAAGCAGGCCCAACCCAAGCCCACCACCACTACATTCCCTTGTCCACATTGCCCCAGAATAATCGGGTCCAGAATCGGCCTCTACGCCCACCTGAAGACCCACAAGGACCAGGAAGGAGGACAATCATACTCGACCACGAGTGACCGCCGATGATGATGATATAAACATGAGGATGACATTTAAATTACGTCAAAAATTCACAAAACAGATCAACGAGTGGACAGTAGAGGTCAATATGAACCTGAAGAATGTCCCATAAGAGAACTGCAAAAGGCCCTTTTGCCTTGAATGTAACAAATGAGAGAAATTCATTACAGGAGTCTAAAAAAATAAAGCAGAGTTAACTATATTGATAATCAGATTATCATAATCTACAGTGAGTATACAATTCTTTTTGTATAAAATCATTGTTGATTTATTCATAATCAGTCTGTCTAATCCGGGATTTTATTCATGTGGTCAGTTTTTAAAATAAGCTCTTTTATTACCAACGAAGGACAAACTGACATTTTGCATAGCTGAACCTTTTATTGTGAGAGTAACCAATTAGGTCTGTGCCTTAAATCTTTGAAAACTGAAACATTTGAATGAGATTATTCGAATCAAACCAATTTTGGCACTATGCCAAACAAAATGGTGTGATTGTTTTTCTATATTGTAACACATTCTTTAGGTGATGTCACTGCCAAAGCATGGAAATGGGCACGGCCTTATGGAATGTTTACAATGAAACTGCAACACAAATGTTTTTTTAATTTTAGCTCATATTTGAGAATAATCCCCACAAAGAGTAATACTTGTATAAATTAAATGTTTCTGACCTACATGTTATAGTATAACTGATACTAATGATTTTTTTCTTGTTAAAAAAAAAACAATACTATATGAATGAGTGTGTCTTTTGATCAGCTCTTTGTAAGGAACGGCTCTTTGAAAGGAACGGCTCTTTGAAAGGAACGGCTCTGGGTTCTTTGAAAGGAACAGCTCTTTGATAAGAACGGCTCTTTGATAAGAACGGCTCTTTGATAGGAACGGCTCTTTGTAAGGAACCGCTCTTTGTAAGGAACCGCTCTTTGTAAGGAACCGCTCCTTGTAAGGAACCGCTCCTTGTAAGGAACCGCTCTTGGCTCTTTGAACGGAACGGCTCTTTGAAATGAACCTTTGTCAGGAGCGGCACATTGAGAGGAACGGCTCTTTGAGAGGAACGGCTCTTTGAAAGGAACGACTCTTTGAAAGGAACGACTCTTTGAAAGGAACGACTCTTAAAAAGGATTTTAAGTGCGCCTTACGGTCCTGAAAATACGGTACCTGCGGCTGAGGCGAGTGTTGAAGTTTAGATATTTTAATTTATATTTCATTAATAAAATGTGAAAGTAATATTTTGACTAGAACATTTATGTAGAAGAGTGTGGATTTCCGCGGTTTTGCAGACATTTCACATGCCTGTACACATAAAAATATAGAAATGTATAGAAATAAAATATGTTTATTTGGATTCACTTTTAGGGTTCATAATTTTAAAGGGAAGTAGTTCAAGCATACACACAGCAAAACGCAAATTTGTATTATGTCCACGTGTTATTGTAGTTTTATTTATACATTTTATTATTTGTGATTGTTTTTCTATATTGTAACACTTTTTAGGTGATGTCATTGTCAAAGCATGGAAATATGGCACCGCCTTATGAAATGTCTACAATGAAAATGCAACAAAAAAAATGTAATGACCGACCTACATGTTATCTATAAGTGATACTAATAATTGTTTCCTTGTTAATACTTAAAACACAATACTATAATAATGAGTATGTCTTTTGATCAACTCTTTGAGAGGAACAGCTCTTTGTGAGGAACGGCTCTTTGAGAGGAACGGCTCTTTGTGAGGAACGGCTCTTTGAATTAAAAAGAGGAAGTCATATTTTTACTTGACAATTAATGTATAAGAGTGTGGATTTCCACGGTTTTGCAGACATATCACATGCCTGTAGACATAAAAATATAGAAAGCTATTGTGGTTTTATTTATACATTATTTGTGATTGTTTTTCTATATTGCAACACATTTTTTAGGTGATGTCACTGCCAAAGCATGGAAATATGGCACCGCCTTATGGAATGTTTACAATGAAAATGCAACAAAAAAAATTTAATTTTAGCTCTTATTTGAGAATAATCCCCACAAAGAGTAATATTTGTATAAGTTACATTTTTCTGACCTACATGTTATAGTATAACTGATACTAATGATTGTTTCCTTGTTAATAATACATAAAAAAAACAATATTGTATGAGTGAGTCTGTCTTTTGATCGGCTCTTTGTAAGGAACGGCTCTTTGTTAGGAACGGCTCTTTGTTAGGAACGGCTCTTTGAGAGGTACGGCTCTTTGAGAGGTACGGCTCTTTGCGAGGTACGGCTCTTTGCGAGGTACGGCTCTTTGCGAGGTACGGCTCTTTGCAAGGAACGGCTCTTGGCTCTTTGAAGGGAACGGCTCTTGGCTCTTTGAAAGGAACGGCTCATGGCTCCTTGAAAGGAACGGCTCTTAGAAAGGAACGGCTCATGGCTCTTTGAAAGGAACGGCTCCTTGAAAGGAACGGCTTATTGAAAGGAACGGCTCTTTGAAAGGAACGGCTCATGGCCCTTTGAAAGGAACGGCTCCTTGAACGGAACGTCTCATGGCTCTTTGAAAGGAACGGCTCCTTTAAAGGAACGGCTCATTGAAAGGAACGGCTCCTCGAAAGGAACGGCTCTTAGGAATGAGCGGCTCATGGCTCTTTGAAAGGAACGGCTCTTTGTAACGAACGGCTCTTTGTAAGGAATAGGGTTGGGTATCGAGTATCGATTGGAACCGGGACTAACTTTCCGATTCTCCCGGAATTGTTCAAAAGTTTAAATTTCGATTCCTATTTTCGATACCCATTCCGCCGACCGGAAAAAAATACGTCTGCCGAACAGGAAGAAGAAGCCGCTGAACACCAACGAAGAAGCGCCCACCGCCGGAAGTGTTAGCATAGCCGAGCGAGTCAGTCAAGCTCAAGCATGGATAGCGGGCGTCGGCGGTCGAAAGTGTGGCTTGACTTTACAAAAAAAAATTAAAAAAACGCGAAATAACAGAGCTCCATGTCCATAAAGAAACTAGTGGAGAGAGAGCTGCAGATGTACCAGGACGTTCCACCGATACTTATGTCTGAGGACCCTGCTGCATGGTGATGGTCCGGTGGAACCAACAAAAGACTTATCCTTTGCTGTCAGATCGCGCTTTCTCCTATTTATGCGTTCAAGCTTCTTCCACACCCAGCGAACGTGTATTTTCCACAGCAGGAGACACTATCTGTCCAGAACGCTCACGCATCCTGCCTGAGAAGGCGGATATGGTCATTTTCCTAAACAAGAACTGTCCCTGATTTTATACTGTACCTGCTGCTAATCTGGACTGGGTTTTGCAAGTTGTTTCTTATTGTTCATTTGCTTTTCTGCACCAGGTTAGCCCATCAGTGGGAGCATGGTAACATTTTTAAGTACCTGCAGCATCATACACTTGTGTGTGTAAATGTGTTTTCATGACGTTTTCAAAAATAAAGCTCTCTTGAGGAAAGTGTACCCCTGGGAAAATGTATTCATAATTTATAATATTTATATTCAAGTTCATAGATTTGATATTTATATTCTAGTTGAAAACAGCCCTGTGAGGAATTTATAGTAAAGTTCATAAAAAGTTAATAGAATTAAAATTGATGGAGAATGTCAGACTATTTCATTCAGAAAGACTGTAGGTTAGCTAGCTCATTTAAAATATCCTAAACTTTTTTTTTTACCCTGCCTCTTAAAATTATCGGAATCGAGAATCGTCAGGAATCGGAACCGTTCGAATTCAAACGATACCCAACCCTAGTAAGGAACGGCTCCTTGAAAGGAACGGCTCTTTGAAAAGAACGGCTCTTTGAAAGGAACGGCTCCTCAGGATCCGGCTAGCTTCACAGAGCCATAAATCCCATCTCTACCTCCCACATGAAGCTTCTCAAGACATGCACCATTTGATTAGAAATAAATATAAAAATAATAAGTGTGACAGTTCAGTGTGCATGTATGTGTCACGCCGCTCGGTGCACTGCACGTGGTGGGGATGATGTCAAGCCTCTCTCAACATGCGGTCTTAATCGCACTGGAAAACTCGACCGGCCAGTCTTTTTAGACAAGACCCAAAAACTAGCAAACGCCTTTAAGCTCCACGGAAAGCCTGCTAAATCCACCTGGCTCCTCCGTGGACACAGCTAGCACCCTGCTAGCTGGCACAGGTACACCGCCGCTTCTAAAACAATGCAACACTTCCAACCGGCTAACATTAGCTAGCTGACGACACACGGGGGAAACGAGCATTTGAAGAGTAGACGTCGACTAGCACAACCTTTTAAACATTTCTGTTGGGAAGTCAAAGGTTCAACAAGTGCTGAACTGTGGCGTGCGGAAGGCAGCTAGGGTCCATGTTGTGGGAGTGAATGAAGAGTAAATGCGTTTTTATGTAGTTACCTCACTCGAGTGCCGTGTGCAGCTCCTCTCCGCTCGGTACCAAAAAAAAAAAAAAGAAAAAAAAAAAGGCGCTTCCGCGTATGATACGTCAGTCGGTGCGCAACAGCTCATTCGCCAATGCTTTCTACGCATTATCCTGAAAACCACAAAGGAGGTGGAGCAGCTACTTACGCAGTTTGCGTATACAATGGCAGGGATTGCATGGCGGTACTGCGGCAGGCTGTCATGTCACGTGACCGGGCGGGGAGTGATCACACAGCAGTGTCGCCATAGTCGTGTGGATCTTAAATGTGTTTAAACTAGAGATGTCCGATAATATCGGACTGCCGATATTATGGGCCGATAAATGCTTTAAAATGTAATATCGAAAATTATTGGTATCGTTTTTTTATTATCGGTATCGTTTTTTTAATTTTTTTATTTTTGTTTTTTATTTATTTTATTAAATCAACATAAAAAACACAAGATACACTTACAATTAGTGCACCAACCCAAAAAACCTCCCTCCCCCATTTACACTCATTCACACTCATTCATACAAAAGGGTTGTTTCTTTCTTTTATTAATATTCTGGTTCCTACATTATATGTCAATATATATCAAAACAGTCTGCAAGGGATACATCGTAGTGACACTGATTTGAAAATATTTAAAGGCTTGCGTAATCAAGTAGTTAAACAGCTCAGAATGTCCCAATCAAACTACTACATCCACATGCTATTAGAGGCCAAAGGAAATGGCAAAATGATCTGGAAACTACTACACAGCCTATTAAACCCAGAGGGTAACACCACCCAAACCCAATATAAACTTAAAGTAGGAGACAAAATCATTACTGATTGTACACAAGTCTCAAATGAGTTCAATAAATTCTTTATAGAATCTGTCAAAAACCTTTCCTCTGGTTTCTCTTGTAGGACTAATGATGATCAAACAACAGACATACCTAATGAACAAGACAGCTCATTTCAGCTCAAGGAGGTTAGTCAGACAACTGTCCTAAATGTCATACATGACCTAAACACCACATACTCAAAGGATATTTATAACCTAGACACAGCTTTTCTTAAAAAATATAGCGGCATCCTTATACAGCCTCTTACCCATCTTATTAATATTTCCATTAAAACTGGGCAATTCCCAGATGGATGGAAAACTGCACAGGTAATACCACTTTTAAAATCTGGTGATGCTGGAATGACATCTAACTATAGACCTATCAGCCTTCTTCCAGTTTTATCTAAAGTCCTGGAGAAGATTGTTTCGGAACAACTAATGCACCACCTTGAGACAAATCACTATTTGACTCCCCTACAATTCGGATTCAGACATAACCATTCTACAGAATCTGCCACTTGTTTTTTAACTGAAAGGATCAAACATTCTCTTGACAAAGGACAGGTGGTCGGTGCAGTATTTCTAGACTTAAAAAAAGCATTTGATACAGTCAATCATGACATTTTAATTTCAAAACTAACTAAATTCAATTTATCCAAACAGTCATTGTCCTGGTTTGAGTCATATCTAAAGGGCCGTGAACAATGTGTCACCATTAATAATGTGAGATCTTCCTTCCGCAAAATAGAAACAGGGATACCTCAGGGTAGTGTCTTGGGACCTATACTATTCAGTCTATACATCAATGACCTACCAGATGTATGCACAGATATAGATTTACAGATGTATGCGGATGACACAGTGGTATATACATCAGGTAAGACCTGTACTCTAGTTGCTGAGAAGTTAAATGCTCAATTAGACAAAATAGCATCTTGGCTGGAGTCATCCTGTTTAACCCTAAACACTAAAAAGACTAACTCTGTCTGCTTCTCCATAAAAAAGCTACCTCAAACAAACCTGAATATAAAAATTAATGAGGAGGTCATTGAACAAGTACCTGAAGTCAAATATTTGGGCATAATCATAGACTATCAGCTGAATTTTAAAAGTCACATTAAGAAGATGTGTAAAACCCTGAAGGCAAACCTAGGCTGTTTTAAGATTATAAGACACTGCTTAACTCTTAGCTGTGCTTTTACTTTTATGAATGCAATGATTCTGTCACACATATCTTATGGCTTAACCACATGGTCCCAGGCACACCAGTCATCAATCAAGACCATTGAGTGTCTTTATAACCGCACCTTGAAAGTTCTAGACAAGAAGAGTATACGATATCATCATTGCCAAATTTTAACCAAATACAATATTTTAAGTTTTACCAATTTTATTTTGTTACACACAGTCAAACTGGTTTTTAAATGCTTGCATAACTCTGCTCCCCAATTGCTCTGCAAGGCAATTACAAGACTGCAAAGTGGTACCAGATCTACCACCCGAGCAGTGTCAAAAGGCAACTGTTGTGTTCCATTCCGTAGAACATCTTTTGCCCAGACTGCCTTTTCAATAAAAGGACCACAACTATGGAACTCTTTACCGGACACTTTGAAAAGTATACCTGCACTTGTCACTTTCAAAAAACAAACAAAATTATGGCTAGTTGAGCAACAATCGTGTTCCCATGTTTAGTTTTTACTCATTTTTACTAATTGGTTTTTATCTAGTCTGCACTTTGTCTGTGTTATTATTATTATTATTGGCTTTTATCTAGTTTGCACTTTGTCTGTGTTATTACTATTATCATTATTATCAACTCACTCTATTTTTTATTTTCCTATTTTAATGATGTTGGATCTGTGTTGTTGTTGTTGTTGTTGTTGTTGTTGTTGGGGACAAGTGTTGTAAATTAGCTTTGGCTACAAACACTGTGATGCATGCATCGGATAACTGTTTCAGATGTCTATGTTTTTGTATCTGTCCCTATTTCAAATAAACCTCTATAATAATATAATAATGACTGTGCGTGTTGCTGGTCCACTAATAGCACTAACCTTTAACAGTTAATTTTACTAATTTTCATTAATTACTAGTTTCTATGTAACTGTTTTTATATTGTTTTACTTTCTTTTTTATTCAAGAAAATGTTTTTAATTTATTTATCTTATTTTATTTTATACATTTTTTTAAAAAAGGACATTATCTTCACCATACCTGGTTGTCCAAATTGGGCATAATAATGTGTTAATTCCACGACTGTATATCGGTGTCGATTGATATCGGTATCGGTAATTAAAGAGTTGGACAATATCGGAATATCGGATATCAGCAAAAAGCCATTATCGGACATCCCTAGTTTAAACGCTTTAAAGGCCTACTGAAACCCACTACTACCGACCACGCAGTCTGATAGTTTATATATCAATGATGAGATCTTAACATTGCAACACATGCCAATACGGCCGGGTTAACTTATAAAGTGCAATTTTAAATTTCCCGCCACACTTCCGGTTGAATACGTCTAGATATGATGACGTATGCGCGTGACGGAATCAGTTGATGCGGAAGTATTGGTACCCCATTGAATACAATACAAAAAAGCTCTGTTTTCGTTTCAAAATTCCACAGTATTCTGGACATCTGTGTTGGTGAATCTTTTGCAATTTGTTTAATGAACAATGGAGACTGCAAAGAAGAAAGTTGTAGGTGGGATCGGTGTATTAGCGGCGGACTACAGCAACACAACCAGGAAGACAGAGATGGATAGCAGACGCATTAGCCGCCGAACTCACCTTAACTTCCTCCGTTTCGCCGACCGCATCTGTGATCGGGTGAAGTCCTTCGTCGCGCCGTCGATCGCTGGAACGCAGGTGAGCACGGGTGTTGATGAGCAGATGAGGGCTGGCTGGCGTAAGTGGATAGCTAATGTTTTTAGCATAGCTCTGTGATGTCCGGTTGCTAAGTTAGCTTCAATGGCGTCGTTAGCAACAGCATTGTTAACCTTCGCCAGGCTGGAAAGCATTAACCGTGTATTTACATGTCCCTGGTTTAATAGTATTGTTGATCTTCTGTCTATCCTTCCAGTCAGGGATTTATTTATTTTGTTTCTATCTGCAGTTAAGCACGATGCTATCACGTTAGCTCCGTAGCTAAAGTGTTTCGTCGATGTATTGTTGTGGAGATAAAAGTCACTGTGAATGTCCATTTCGCGTTCACGACTCTCATTTTCAAGAGGATATAGTATCCGAGGTGGTTTAGGATACAAATCCGTGATCCACAATAGAAAAAGGAGAGAGTGTGGAATCCAGTGAGCCAGCTTGTACCTAAGTTACGGTCAGAGCGAAAAAAGATATGTCTTGCACTGCATTCTAGTACTTCACTCGAACTTTCCTCATCCACAAATCTTTCATCCTCGCTCAAATTAATGGGGTAATCGTCGCTTTCTCTGTCCGAATCGCTCTAGCTGCGTTGAAAACAATAGGAAAATGTGAGGAGCCTTTCAATTGACTACGTCACGCTACTTCCGTTAGGGGCAAGGCTTTTTTTTATCAGCGACCAAAAGTTGCGATCTTTATCGTCGTTGTTCTCTACTAAATCCTTTCAGCAAAAATATGGCAATATCGCGAAATGATCAAATATGACACATAGAATGGATCTGCTATCCCCGTTTAAATAAAACAATTTCATTTCAGTAGGCCTTTAATGCTATTCAATAATTCTATTACATTAGTACAGCTATTATATTTCAATATAATGAGTATTCCAAACATAGGCGCCAATCTACATTTCTGCCAGTGGGAGCTAGGTAAATAATGTCAATAATGATTGTAAATAATGTAAATAATTCAATGTATATACTCTGATGATTAACTTGTGTGATGACTGTATTATGCTGATAGTATATATTTGTACCATGAATTGATTGACGTGGACCCCGACTCAAACAAGTTGAAAAACTTATTCGGGTGTTACCATTTAGTGGTCAATTGTACGGAATATGTACTGTACTGTGCAATTACTGTTATATTTTTATTCTCATTGTTGCTTTTTATTTTTATTCTATTGTAATATTTTTCTATTTTGTTTCCATTTATACCCCCATTATTTACTTTTTACTTTTTAAATTCGATCTCAATTTTGTACACTGCTGCTGGAATTTTAATTTTCCTCAGGGAACTCTCCTGAAGGAATTAATAAAGTACTATCTATCTATCTATCTATCTATCTATCTATCTATCTATCTATCTATCTATCTATCTATCTATCTATCTATCTATCTATCTATCTATCTATCTATCTATCTATCTATCTGTCTATCTATCTATCTATCTATCTATCTATCTATCTATCTATCTATCTATCTATCTATCTATCTATCTATCTATCTATCTATCTATCTATCTATCTATCTATCTATCTATCTATCTATCTATCTATCTATCTATCTATTTACTAATAAAAGTTTCAATCAATCAATCAATCAAGTGTGTGTGTGTATTAGTGTTGTCCCGATACCAATATTTAAGTATTTGGTACTTTTCTGTACTTTTCTAAATAAAGGGGACCACATTATTGGCTTTATTTTAACAAAAATCTTACGATACATTAAACATATATTTCTTATTGCAATTTTGTCCTTAAATAAAATAGTGAACATACAAGACAACTTGTCTTTTAGTAGTAAGTAAACAAAAAAAGGCTCCTAATTAGTCTGCTGACATATGCAGTAACATATTGTGTCATTTTACATTCTATTATTGTGTCAAAATTATGAGGGACAAGTGGTAGAAAATGAATGATTAATCTATTTGTTAATTTACTGTTAATATCTGCTTACTTGATCTTTTACCTTGTTCTATCTACACTTCTGTTAAAATGTAATAATCAATTATTCTTCTGTTGTTTGATACTTTACATTAGTTTTGGATGATACCACAAATTTGGGTATCAATCCGATACCAAGTAGTTACAGGATCATACATTGGTCATATTCAAAGTCCTCATCTGTCCAGGGAAATATTTATTTATAAACATAATATACATTTTAAAAAATGAAAGAATGTTTTGTGATGTTAAAAAATATTGATGTAATCATAGTAGTATCAACTGGATACGCTATTGTACGTGGTATCATTACAGTGGATGTTAGGTGTAGATCCATAAATGGCGTTTTTTTATTTTTATTGTAGCGTCCTGGAAGAGATGGTGCTGCAGGGAATTCTGTGAATTTATTCTGTAGTGTTTATGTTGTGTTCCGGTGCAAATATTTTTCCAAAATGTGTTTCTCGTTGTTTAGTGTGGTTTCACTATACGGCACATGTTTATGACAGTGTTGGCATTGTTCATACTGCCACTCTTCGTGTGACATGTATGGCTGTTGAGTAAGTATGCCCTTTATTCACTTGTGTATGATGCATTCACTCACTGGATCGGTTCGCAGCCGAGTGTGAAGCGACTGGGTTAAGAATCAGCACCTCCAAGTCCGAGTCCACGGTTCTCGCCTGGAAAAGGGTGGAGTGCCATCTCCGGGTTGCGGAGGAGACCCTGCCCCAAGAGGAGGAGTTCAAGTACCTCTGAGTCTTGTTCACGAGTGAGGGAAGAGTGGATCGTGAGATCGACAGGCGGATCGGTGCGGCGTCTTCAATAATGCGGACGCTGTATCGATCCGTTGTGGTGAAGAAGGAACTGGGCCGGAAGGCAAAGCTCTCAATTTACCGGTCGATCTACGTTCCCATCCTCACCTATGGTCATGAGCTTTGGGTTATGACCGAAAGGACAAGATCACGGGTACAAGAGAGGAGCCAGATGAGGTGGTTCGGGCATCTGGTCAGGATGCCACCCGAACGCCTACCTAGGGAGGTGTTTAGGGCACGTCCGACCGGTAGGAGGCCACGGGGAAGACCCAGGACACGTTGGGAAGACTATGTCTCCCGGCTGGCCTGGGAACGCCTCGGGATCCCCCGGGAAGAGCTAGACGAAGTGGCTGGGGAGAGGGAAGTCTGGGCTTCCCTGCTTAGGCTGCTGCCCCCGCAACCCAACTTCGGAAAAGCGGAAGAAGATGGATGGATGATGCATTCAAAGTCAAGATGATTGTGTCATCAGTTCATTATCAGGCACAATAAAGCCTTTGTCAGATGTTGTTATTTATAGACTAGTTTATTTGTGACTCTTTTATTGTGTGAAAGGGACCAAACATGGGCAGCACGGTGGAACAGGGGTTAGTGCATGTGCCTCACAATACGAAAGTCCCGAGTAGTCCTGAGTTCAATCCCGGCCTCGGGATCTTTCTGTGTGGAGTTTGCATGTTCTCCCCGTGACTGCGTGGGTTCCCTGCGTGGGTTCCCTGCGTATACTCCGGCTTCCTCCCACCTCCAAAAACATGCACCTGGGGATAGGTTGATTGGCAACACTAAATTGGCCCTAGTGTGTGAATGTGAGTGTGAATGTTGTCTGTCTATCTGTGTTGGCCCTGTCATGAGGTGGCGACTTGTCCAGCGTGTACCGCGGCTTCCGCCCGAATGCAGCTGAATGCAGCTTGTGTCCTTGAGCAAGACACTTCACCCTTGCTCCTGATGGGTCCTGGTTAGCGCCTTGCATGGCAGCTCCCGCCATCAGTGTGTGAATGTGTGTGTGAATGGGTGAATGTGGAAATAGTGTCAAAGCGCTTTGAGTTCCTTAAAAAGGTAGAAAAGCGCTATACAAGTATAACTATTTACCATTACCATTTGCCATTTAAAGGCCTACTGAAATGAAATGTTCTTATTTAAACGGGGATAGCAGGTCCATTCTATGTGTCATACTTGATCATTTCGCGATATTGCCATATTTTTGCTGAAAGGATTTAGTAGAGAACATCGACGATAAAGTTCGCAACTTTTGGTCGCTGATAAAAAAGCCTTGCCTGTACCGGAAGTAGCGTGACGTCACAGGTTGTGGAGCGCCTCACATCTGCACATTGTTTACAATCATGGCCACAAGCAGTGAGAGCAATTCGGACCGAGAAAGCGACGATTTCCCCATTAATTTGAGCGAGGATGAAAGATTTGTGGATGAGGAAAGTGAGAGTGAAGGACTAGAGGGCAGTGGAAGCGATTCAGATAGGGAAGATGCTGTGAGAGGCGGGTGGGACCTGATATTCAGCTGGGAATGACTAAAACAGTAAATAAACACAAGACATATATATACTCTATTAGCCACAACACAACCAGGCTTATATTTAATATGCCACAAATGAATCCGCATAACAAACACCTCACCCCTCCCGTCCATATAACCCACCAATACAAATCAAACACCCGCACAACACACTCAATCCCACAGCCCAAAGTACCGTTCACCTCCGTAAAGTTCATACAGCACATATATTTCCCCAAAGTTACGTACGTGACATGTACATAGCGGCACGCATGTACGGGCAAGCGATCAAATGTTTGGAAGCCAAAGCTGCGTACTCACGGTAGCGCGTCTGCTATCCAACTCAAAGTCCTCCTGGTTGTGTTGCTGCAGCCGGCCGCTAATACACCGCTTCCCACCTACAGCTTTCTTCTTTGCTGTCTTCATTGTTCATTAAACAAACTGCAAAAGATTCACAAACACAGATGTCCAGAATACTGTGGAATTTTGCGATGAAAACAGACGACTTAATAGCTGGCCACAATGGTGTCCCAATATGTCCGCACAATCCGTGACATCACGCGCAAACGTCATCATACTGAGACGTTTTCAGCAGAATATTTTGCGGGAAATTTAAAATTGCACTTTACTAATCTAACCCGGCCGTATTGGCATGTGTTGCAATGTTAAGATTTCATCATTGATATATAAACTATCAGACTGTGTGGTCGGTAGTAGTGGGTTTCAGTAGGCCTTTAACTAATATGCTAACACATTTTTTAGTATTACTAATTTACAATGGCATTCTTTTTGTATTGTTTCAGTGTCACAAATTCCTCATTAAATTCACCAAAATGTCACTATGGACTAGTGGGTCCATGACGATGACTTCTGTTTTGTTTGATCATCCGTTTTACTGCCGTGTTACAGACACCATTTGAAAACAATTAAGTAAATAAAAACATTCACAAAATCTTTCTGCGTAAATAACTTATTTCTTAACGTATAATCCTGTGGATTATACTCCAGTGTGGCTAATATATGGATAAATATTTTTTTCTTCTAAAATTTAGTGGGTGCGGCTTATTCACTGGTGCACTCTATAGGTTGGAAAATACAGTAGGTAAATGTATCTGACTGTAAAAGTGAAAGATGTCAGAAATATCAATACCATAGTATAGTACAGATGGGTACACATATACTTCAGTACTTTCACAAAGTATTTTTACTGTGTTACTTTACAACACTGGTTATGATGTCCATAAAACCAGTAATGGAACTTAATGTTCTACTGCATGTTCTACTTCATGCATCATCATAGTTAAAACGTAACTTGTTTTATACAACAGTTCACATCTTTTTTACACTTGTATGACCGCAGTTAAGAAATGTGTGAAGAAAATGTGTGTAATCGAGTTGCCTTCATCGATTATCCCTCTACCCGTATCATCAAGAGGTGAGTACATTTTATTTTGTTTCTGTTTTATCTTACTTAACGAGTGTAACCGTTAAAAAAAGCAGCAATTGATCCATATTTACAAATTTGGTGGTTAACCATCATACCAAAAAAAGATGGTGAGGTCCCACTGTAATTCAGAATACTCCTATATGATTGCTGTTCATGAGTCACAGGGTAACTTCGAAGGCCTGATGAAACACATTTTTGATTCAACAAAGACGTAAACATTGTGGCCTTTCTGATCATTGAGTGCGCCATCCGCTGTGCATCTAGGTTATCACATTTGGAAGACTGGTATGGGGGTAGACCACCGAATACAATGATTGACAGATGGGAGTGTATACTGTACTTGCAAGAGGGCACCGGTTTACAATCGCTAAATCTAGATAGGTTAATCCAGCTTTAAAAAGTCATAAACTTTACAAGTGTTTTCCATACAACATACTGGAGATAGTGTAAGCTGCATTGTAAAAAGCGAGATTAAACCAAATGCATGTGCATGTAATCAACTAAACATACTTACAGTAGTGCGGGCGGTGATGTTTGGTTCAGGGCGGGGGTCAGCAACCCGCGGCTCTAGAGCCGCATGCGCCTCTTTACGCTAGTGGCTACCTGGAACTTTAAAAAAAAATGTATGAAAATGGAAAAAATGGGGAGGAAATATATTTATTGTTTTAATATAGTTTATGTAGGAGGATAAACTTGACACAAACCTTCCCAATTGTTAGAACTCACACTGTTTATATAAAACATGATTCTCTTATGAGAGTATTTGGCAAGCGCGGTTTCACCCTAGTTTGTTTACACGTACAACTTTCTCCGACGCTGCCACAGAAAGACGTGTTTTATGCCACTCCTGCTTTGTTTCATTTTGTCCACCAAACTTTTTATGCTGTGCGTGAATGCACAAAGGCGAGCTTTGTTGATGTTATTGACTTGTGTGGAGTGCTAATCAGGCATATTTGGTCACTGCATGACTGCAAACTAATCAATGCTAACATGCTATTTAGGCTAGCTGTATGTACTGTACATATTGCATCATTATGCCTCGTTTGTGGGTATATTTGAGCTCATTTAATCTTCTTATATCCTCGGTGTATTTAATTTGTATTTGCATGTTTCATGACACATTATATGTATCTAATATTGGCTACATTTCTGATAATTATTTGCGTGCCATGTTGTTCCATACCACAGCAAACGTTACCCAGCTTGCAAAGATTGTAATGAAACTATTAAAAGAAGACTGCCGTTTCCTTTATCTTGGACACACACATCTATACCTTTGGCCGTTCTAAGACAGTAATTTCCAGGAGTTATCTCACCTTCTGAGAAGCCTCTGTTTTACTAATGTTTTCCAATGTTGTAACAATGTGTATAATAAATACTACATTTCAACATTTATGTAAGCAAAGATTTGCGTCAGCCTGCGACACGTAGTCATTTTGATAGTAGGCTACTATAGCTAATATAAACACTTGCGTTATGTGTTGTCTTCCTTATAAGACTTATGTAAGACTTTTAAAGTAATTTTGATAATAGGCTAATATAGCTAATATAGACACTTACATCATGTGTTCACTTCATTATATCACTTATATAAGGCTTTTAATTTTTTGCGGATCCAGACAGATTTTCTTTTGTGTTTTCGGTCCTATATGGCTCTTTCAACATTTTGGGTTGCCGACCCCTGGTCTAGGGTTTAGGCCACACAAAGCCTAGGCTGGATTGGATACATTCTTAATTTGTGTCTGCCGTCTAGAACAGGAGTGTCCAAAGTGTGGCACGGGGGCCATTTTTACACATTCTAAAGAAAAAATTAAAACATCCCAGTTTAGAACAATACACATATAAACTAGAATACGCAGTTTCTACCAAAATTGCGTGGAAATGCTGGACTATGCAAGCCGCTTAAATGTACAAGTCAAACATAAATGCTAACGTTAACATTCTAACAGTTAGGCTCTATCAAGTATCAAGTCATATGACTAAACCGTATGCATGTAAAATTAATTTAAAATGTTGGCATGCTATTGATTGATTGATTGATTGATTGATTTAGACTTTTATTAGTAGGTTGCACAGTGAAGTACATATTCCGTACAATTGACCACTAAATGGTAACACCCGAATAAGTTTTTCAACTTGTTTAAATCGGGGTCCACTTAAATTGATTCATGATCCAGATATATACTATCAGATATATACTATCCTCATAATACAGTCATCACACAAGATAATCACATTGAATTATTTACATTATTTACAATCAGGGGTGTGGAGGGGGGGGGGGGGGGTAGGATATGGACAGCAAGTAGTGGACATAGAGAGAGAGAGAGAGAGAGAGAGAGAGAGAGAGAGAGAGAGAGAGAGAGAGAGATCAGAAGGCATAAGAAAAAGTATCTGCATTTGATTGTTTACATTTGATTATTAGCAATCCGGGGAGGGTGTTAGTTTAGGGTTGTAGCTGCCTGGAGGTGAACTTTTATTGCGGTTTTGAAGGAGGGTAGAGATGCCCTTTCTTTTATACCTGTTGGGAGCGCATTCCACATTGATGTGGCATAGAAAGAGAATGAGTTAAGACCTTTGTTAGTTCGGAATCTGGGTTTAACGTGGTTAGTGGAGCTCCCCCTGGTGTTGTGGTTATGGCGGTCATTTACGTTAAGGAAGTAGTTTGACATGTACTTCGGTATCAGGGAGGTGTAGTGGATTTTATAGACCAGGTTCAGTGCAAGTTGTTTAACTCTGTCCTCCACCTTGAGCCAGCCCACTTTAGAGAAGTGGGTAGGAGTGAACTCATGCTAACAGTTAGCATGAGTCAAGTACCAAGTTATATGACTGAGGTGTTGGCCTGCACAATTGGCTTATAAAGTTAGCATGCTAACAGTTAGAATGCCTCAAGAACCAACTCATATGACTCAGAGGGCTGCAAAATTGGCCAAAAAAAAGATAGCATGCTAATGTTAGCACGTTAACATGAGGCCCTTTTCCACCAGAGGAACTTTTGCAGGAACTTCCCCACTCACCGGGGTAAATCAAGTTCCCCCTGTGTTTCCACCAAAAACTACCCGGGTAGATTTAGTTCTTCAGGAACCTTGCGGAGTTCCTCCTAGCCATGTGCGACTTTTCGAAGATACCCTGAACCTTTTCGGGGGCAGGCTGTGCTGTCGAACGCTGAACACGACTGCCATCGCGGAGTATGCGAGGACGACTTGTTTATTTCTTATTTTCTTGTGTATTTCTATTACAACAAACTTGACAACAAAGAGAAAGAAGAATGAAAGGAACTTTCAACTTGCAGGAACCTTTGTGGGGCATTTGTGTGATGAAGAACGCTGATCAGTGGAACTATCTTGCATTGTTTTTTACTGTCTTTAAACTCTATCTATGCAGTTTAATGTTGTTTATTATTTGTACACACTTCGTTTCGATACACAAAGCTACGAGAAGTGGACTGACTCTTATAAACGTATTTAAGGAGGAGTATGAAGCCAGACTTGAAGCAATGACCTCAGCTGCTTACGACTCTGAGACTTTGTTGGATCAATGTGAAATAAAGGAGGCAGTACACGAGTGGAATAAAGCTAAATAACATCAAATATTAACTATTTACTTGTTTTAAAAGTAGCCAGTGACACTTCATTTGTGTAGTTATTAGCCTCAACCTGTCTTGAGCAAACAGAATGCTAATGCTAACAAGCTAACGTTATAACCGATGTGTTTGTGTTGTTGGTGTGAGATAAACACTGACATTTATTATTTATATATTGTTATTTACAGCTGAAATGGAACACAAAGAATCGCCTGACCCTCATGAATTCATGACTTTCTGACCGTTTGACATTGCGACAAAAACCTGACTTTTTATGAACACTTTATTTTGTTAAACCATATCGTTTTGTATATGATTGACTTCATTTACTGACTTTTTAGTAAAAGAACTTTGACATAATATTGTTTGTTTAATTACATGGTATCATTGTAGAAATACACTAAACCACTCCTCCATAGGTAATCAACCTGATTTGTATAAACTACCCTGAACTGTGAAATACGGTGGAAACACAAACCACACACTTCTACAGGAACCTCTAGTTCAGTGGTTCTTAACCTGGGTTCGATCGAACCCTAGGGGTTCAGGGGTTCGGCGGAGGTCAAAACACACCCGACTCATCGTGTAAATAAAAACTTCTCCCTATCGGCGTATTACGGATACGGCAACAGCAGAAGTCACAATGATTTGCAGGTGTGTAATTTGTTGTGAGTTTATGCACTGTGTTGGTTTTGTTCTTTGAACAAGGTGATGTTCATGCACGGTTCATTTTGTGCACCATTAAAAAAACATGGTAACACTTTAGTATGGGGAACATATTCACCATTAATAAGTTGCTTATTAACACGCAAATTAGTAACATATTGGCTCATAACTAGTCATTATTAAGTACTTATTAATGCCTTATTCGGCATGGCCTTATTATAACCCTAACCCTTTAACCCTAACCCTAACCGTAACCAAATAACTCTAAATTAGGTCTTTGTTACTTAGAATATGTTCCCCTAGTGTCCAAAAAACTCTAAATTAAGTCTTTGTTACTTAGAATATGTTCCCCATACTAAAGTGTTACCAAAAACATATAACTTTGTCTTGAATTTGAAAAATTTTTTTTTTTTTTTTTTTCACTAAAGAAGGGTTCGGTGAATGCGCATATGAAACTGGTGGGGTTCGGTACCTCCAACAAGGTTGAGAACCACTGCTCTAGCTCCATGAAATAAAGTTTCCAGGAACCAGAAGTTCTATGGTAACAGTTAGCATATGTAAAGTACCAAGTTATGTGAGTCGGAGGCATTCGGCTTCAAAATTACCTAAAAGAGTTAGCATGCTAATGTTGGCAATGCTGCCTAAGACTGTACCCATCAGTGGCCACAATACTGAACAGCTCGGTCTGATTGTTTTGATCTTGTCTGGTGGTCATTACTACTTTAATATTGGTATTTATCATACAAACGCATAGTCCCGTTCAAGACGCCCCAGCAACTTTCAGCACACATTTCTCACACTTCATCCCTACATCGCAACAGGAGGTCAAGAAGATCATCTGCAGATCAAAACCATCCACATGCTCCCTTGATCCACTCCCTTCTCCTCTGCTCAAAACACACAACCTCTCATAACAAAAATAATTAATCTTTCTCTCCAAACAGCCAACGTTCCCCTCCCTTAAAGCAGCTCTGATAAAACCTCTGCTTAAAAAAACAACCTTAGACCGATCCCTCTGTCAAATTACCGACCCATTTCAAATCTCCCTTTGATTTCCAAAATCCTAGAAACGGTTGTTTCCATTCAGTTTCACAACCAGCTCAAATCAAACTACCTTTATGAAAAATTCCACTTCGCTTTACGCCCCTCACACAGCACAGAAACAGCTCATCAGGGTCACCAGTGATCTGCTGATGGCCTCGGACTCCGGTTCCACATCCCTTCTCATTCTTCTCAACCTGTCTGCTGCGTTTGACACCATTGACCACAACATCCTCCTCCACCGTCTCCAGCACTTTACCGGCCTCTCTGACACTGACCTTCACTGGTTCCGCTCCGACCTCACTGACAGGACCGAGCACGTGGTCCTGGGGGATGCTACATCTCGTCCTCACGCCATCACCTGTGGGGTCCCCCAGGGCTCCGTACTCGGTCCAACCCTCTTCACCATCTACATGCTTCCCCTCGGGTGTGTCGTCAGCAGACATGGAATTAATTGCCACTGTTATGCTGACGACACATAACTCTACCCTAAGGTCTCCCCCTCTGGGTCCACCTCTGCCACTGTTGCTCGTCTCAGCTCCTGCCTGGAGGAGATAAACGCATGGATGAGTCAAAACTTCCTGGAGCTGAATGGCTGAAAAACAGAAGTCAACCAAACCGGTACTCCTCAACAACTCTGTTCTTCCCAAATAACCTCAGTTTCATTTTTTGGCCACAGCTTTCCCCTCTCTCCCGCCGTTACAAATCTTGGGGTCAAGTTTGACCCCCACCTCTGCTTCGACAACCATGTCACCCTTTCACCTGCCTAACATCTCTAAACTCCTCCCCCTCCTCTCCCTTCCAGCTGCAGAAAAGCCTGTCCATACCTTTGTCTCCTACTGTAACGCACTCCTCATCGGGATCCCTGGCAGGAGCCTCCAAAAGCTCCAGTATGTTCAGAACATTTCTCAACCAGCTATTGCAAAGAATTTAGGGATTTCACCATCTACGGCCCGTAATATCATCAAAAGGTTCAGAGAATCTGGAGAAATCACTGCAAGGCCGAAAACCATGCAGTCCCTCAGGCGGTACTGCATCAACAACCGACATTAGTATGTAAAGGATATCACCACAGGAACACTTCAGAAAACCGCTGTCAGTAAATACAGTTTGTCGCTACATCTGTAAGTGCAAGTTAAAACTCTACTATACAAAGCGAAAGCCATTTATCAACAACACCCAGAAACGCCGCCTGCTTTGCTGGGCCCGATCTCATCTAAGATGGACTGATGCAAAGTGGGAAAGTATTCTGTGGTCTGACGAGTCCACATTTCCAAATTGTTTTTGGAAACTGTGGGTGTTGTGTCCTCCGGAACAAAGAGGAAAAGAACCATCCGGATTGTTATAGGCGCAAAGTTCAAAATCCAGCATCTGTGATGGTATGGGGGTGTATTAGTGCCCAAGACATGGGTAATTTACACATCTGTGAAGGCGCCATTAATGCTGAAAGGTACATACAGGTTTTGGAGCAACACCCAAGCAACGTCGTTTTCATGGACGCCCCTGCTTATTTCAGCAAGACAATGCCAAGCCACGTTTTGCACATGTTACAACAGCGTGACTTTGTAGTAAAAGAGTGCAGGTACTAGACTGGCCTGCCTTTAATCCAGACCTGGCTCTAATTAAAAATGTGTGGCACAATATAATGTGTAAAATACGACAACGGAGACCAATAACTTAAGCTGTACATCAAGCAAGAATGGGAAAGAATTCCATCTGAAAAGCTTCAAAAATTGGTCTCCTCAGTTCCCAAATGTTTACTGAGTGTTGTTAAAAGGAAAGGCCATGTAACACAGTGGTAAAAATGTCCCTGTGCCAACTTTTTTGCAATGTGTTGCTGCCATTAAATTCTAAGTTAATGATTATTTGCACAAAAAAAAAAATTAGTTTCTCAGTTGGAACATTAAATATCTTGTCTTTGCAGTCTATTCAATTGAATATAAGTTGAAAAGGATTTACTAATCATTTTCTTCTGTTTTTATCTACGAATTACACAATGTGCCAACTTCACTGGTTTTGGGTTTTGTAAAAAAGGGCTAAAAACCTACCTTTTTAAAAAAGCATATAGCTAAATTTAATATTGTTTTTTCTATGGTCTTGTTTTAATGCTTCCATGATGTTTTTACTCTGCAGCACTTCGAGATTTGTTATTCAAATGTTAAGTGCAATACGAATAAAATAATTTATTATTATTATTATTTATTTTTTTTTTGCCATTTTTTTTTGGTGAAAAGTCTTCATTTAGGGCAAAGTTACGTAGAATATGCTTTGTTACCGACAACACAAAGCTACAATATGGATGTTGGGTTATTATTTTTCCCCAGGACTCAATGCATTTAACACTTTGAGCTTCAGAATGACAGAATATTGCAAACTCACTGCACTTTGATGTAGGAATTAGTTCTAAGGGAAGTGAAACTGGAGGCTTTGATGATCCGTTTGGGTTGCAGACAACCGATTTTTTCCTGATTGGACTCTCTGAACAAAGGTCATTTCTGTCGTCCTTGCAACAGAAAAGTATGATTCTCAGCAGTCTGTCGTTCCAAGAATCCCCTAATCACAAGAAGATAAGCACAAACTGATCAACAGCGTTGTCTCTCGAGTCGTTCCCCAGAGTTTGTGCGAGTCGTTAAGCAATGCCGAAAGTATAATTGTGTCTCCCTGCGTCATTTAGCTTGTATCTGATCCCCGAAGACACCGGATAATAGGTGCCAATAACCACAATGAACTACAAGGTAGGCTCAACCATTGCCATAAATACAACCTTGAATAGGGAGCCATTTCCTTTTTAAACGCCCCTTGCTGTCGATTACCCAGACTATACTTCCAACACTACAACTGGAGTGTTAAATAGCTGGCATCCTTGCATGGTTGATTGATAATGTAACCTTGCAGGTGCACAACTTCATGCACATTTCCAGACACGTGTCTGGATTAATTCAAATTAAACAATGGGGATATTTTTTGAATGATTTTAACCCCAAAACAAGGTTGTCCGTTTCCGTCCCTTTTGATGCAGTTTGGATGGCGTGTGTGTTAGGGGGTATATGTTCCCGGTGATATCGGCAAACCAACAGGCCCGTGACCCTCCTGGAGGGCAGCCGAATAGGAGAGAAAAGAGAGCGAGAGTGTAGCCAGTAACACACTTTAGATATCAGCTCATTAGCCACCTGTAAACCAGCCTAATGAGCACTCATGGATTTTTCCATTCCCGTTAATCTAATAGAGGTTGGGGAAAGACGAGCACGCTGGCTTGTTTCTGTCCTCGGGTGTATGTTCTGTTATGATGTAAGTAGATTGGTAGTTGTTCAACAAACTCCACTTGCTCTTAGCGGATTTATACGAGCATGAGTAAGTGAGGAGTGATGTCAAGTTGATGGACAACGGAAATACCGTATTTTCCGGACTGTAAGGCGCACTTAAAGTCCTTTCATTTTCTCAAAAATCGACAGTGCGCCTTATAACCCTAATGTACGGCATAATTCTGGTTGTGCTTACTGACCTCGAAGCAATTTTACTTGGTACATGGTGTAATGATAAGGGTGACCAGTAGATGGCAGTCATACATAAGAGATTTGTGTGGACTGCGATACGATGGCAGCAAACAACACCAAAACTTTAAATGTTCCGTTGAGAATATAGAACATTAAACACAGCGCTCAAATATCTGTCAAAAAGGTTTTTTAGTACGACTTTGGTAAGGTATGAAGACGCACCGCTTGATGGATTGTCGGAGCATTAAACATACGAGTATTATTATGGTGTGTGTATAACAGGGGTGTCCAAAGTGCGGGCCGGGGGCCATTTGCGGGCCGCAGCTAATTGTTCAGCGGCCCGCCACACATTCTGGAAATGCCATTGCAAAAATCAAAAAAACATTAAAAAAGTGGAATGAGGTGAAATCTAACTAGAAAAAGTTGCAATGTTGACACAAATCTGACATGCTAACTTGTCTAACTTTATTTTCCTTTTTTTTTCATTGCTCAAAAAAAAAAAAAAAGACAAAAAATCAATGTTATAATGAGTTATTGACCTATTCAAGGCTCCAATTACTTCAAATATTTCACATTAAAATGTTTTATGTGGAAAAAAATATTGCATATATTGTGTGGTTGCCATATAAAAACATCCAAGTTTTCTTTGACAAAAGAGCATAAAACAAACAAAATAATAGTTCAAACGTAAAATCGACAGATATATCTGAAGTTGATCTCGTAACTTAAGTGTTGAAAGTAAAACAAATAATACAAAATTATCACTTTATGAACGGGGTACCTTTTGGATCCCAAAGATATTTAGTGGGATTTTATTTATCTTTTCACTGTGATTAATCAAAAATAATAATATGAAAATAAAATCAATGGTGTCATGCATTATTGATCTTTTCAGGGCTCCAATTACTTCACATCAAACATTGCTTTCTAAATGTTTTGGGCGGTGGGGGAAATACTGCATATTTCAGTTTTACTATAAAAAACAAAGTTGTCTTTGACAGAAAAGGCATATATAATAATAGGCAATAATAATTTGACTTGTTTTTAACATTTTAATGACTGAGACCCTTTACGGGCCCTAGGAGCCCTAAATGTTAAAAAAAAAAAATCTATATATTTTGTTATGGTTTGAAAATGAAAAATATCAAAATGGCCCCCGCATGTTTTAATTTTTCCGTGTGCGGCCCTCAGTGGAAAAAGTTTGGTCACCCCTGGTGTATAAGGACCGCAAAATGACACCTATTATCAGACATATTACCTGGCGTTTTGTTTCGCAGTATTATGCTGTGGGGGGAGATGTTGTCAGCGCTGCCTGCAGGAGCAAAGGTCACCGCCTCTGTCCCTGGACACAGCTGGCAGGTGATTAGATTTAACAGGTGGTACATGTTAATCTAATCATCTGTTGTCTTTAACAGTAAGCGGCCGGGAGCAGAGAGGGAGAGAGGATACGGATGTGACTGAAAGGTCACGTTCTGCTGGAGAAAACTGTTGTTAAAAACCTATGTTTATTAAAACTTTGTTAAAACCTGCACGCTTGGCTCATGTGCCGTGTCTGACAGTGGGACTGCTAAGGAGCGACTTCCACATATGCAAAACCAACTTTTCTTACCTTCTGGTACCTGCATATGTGTATTTGGGATCTGCCTAAGTCCTGAAAATGGGCATGCGTCCGCCATTGTAGTCCGTGACGACGTCGTAGTGATAAGCTTCTTCTTTTTCTCTACCTTCTTATGTGGCATTCATCTCCTGCTGTTGCCATTTCTAATATTAAGTAGCGTAAAGCAGTGGTCCCCAACCACCGGTCCGGGGACCGGTACCGGTCCGTGACACATGAGCTCCCGGGCCGCAGAGAAACATGAAATAATTTATAAAGGACTGTGTTTCCTCTGACTTAACTTTGGCCTGTCCACTGAACACACCAATAAGCTTGTTTATAGATGTACAATAAAAACTCCTCATAGTAAGTTGTTATATTTGTTATAACTGTGTAACATGATACAATGCACATTCATGAACATATTAAATATAAATGTGACAGATTGTAGCCCAAGGCTGATTTCCATATGCACCTCATTGCAAAAAAACTGTCAGATTCAAACACTGATGACATCTATTAAACAGGACAAGAAGCAAGGAATCAAACAGAGACATAATTCAAGTTGGCTCAGTGAGGAGAAATATGTACATCTGTACCCTTGGACAGTGTCATTACGCTCTGCCAAAAGATTGTACGCCTCCTCTTTTATTTGGACTTTCCCTGATTACATGGCAACAGCTGTTTTTAAAGGGACGGGGTCGTAAACAGCCATCGCCTTGATTACAAAACAGTTCAAAAGAAAAGGTCGGTTCAAAAAAGAGGTCAGAAAAGAGTTCAAAAAAGAGGTCGTAAAAGAGTTAAGAAAAGAGGTGTCTGGAACTTGGGCAGATCCTGCCTTCTCTCCGCTTTGTAGTTTTTGGGTCAAAACAATATCTTTCTGTTGATTACAATACATGAAAGAAACAGAACACCTTCATGTTGCTTCCCATCCTACACAGTGGCGTTTTACAAGCCTTCTTCTTGGTAGGTTCAAAGACAGCTTTTGTCTTCTCGCCGGGAACTCATTTCAACACCAAGCTTTGTGATAAGTTAGATACAATTATTCTGACAGAAACAAGCTCCCACTAATTCAGCGTTACAGTGAGTTGTATTTTTCATGTACTTATTTTTTTGCTGTATTTATCTGGCACAAGTGGAAAGCCGGTCCCTGAAAATAATGCCTACATTAAACCGGTTCGTGGTGCAAAAAAGGTTGGGGACCACTGGCGTAAAGTTCTAAGTTATATCTGTCAGTAGACTAGCTATCAAAGCGCGAAAAACTAGTGGGTTTACATAATTCAGCCACGGAACTTTAGTTATTAGAGGGTTCCGGTCGGACGGTTTTTCACGGGACACATTTCCAGCGTTGATGTTGCATTATTGAGCCACGGATGAGAAGATGCTGCTCCGTTATTGATTTACGTAACATCTGAATGTCAGTAAAACAGTTAGCTCCATCTTTTGACACTTCTTCCACTACCGTCCTTGCATGCTACACCGCTAAAACAAAGATGACTGGGAGAAGACGCTGCCGAAGGTGAGCCACGTAAATAAGACCGCCCATAAAACGGCGCATCCTGAAGCGTTTTTTTTGCCGATATCCGATATTCCGATATTGTCCAACTCTTAATTACCGATTCCGATATCAACCGATACCGATATATACAGTCATGGAATTAACACATTATTATGCCTAATTTTGTTGTGATGCCCCGCTGGATGCATTAAACAATGTAACTTTACCATGAATTGATTAACAAGTTGAAAAACTTATTCGGGTGTTACCATTTAGTGGTCAATTTTACGGAATATGTACTGTACTGTGCAATCTACTAATACAAGTTTCGTGGCTTGGTGGTAGGGGGGGGGGTGTATATTGGAGCGTCCCGGAAGAGTTAGTGCTGCAAAGGGTTCTGGGTATTTGTTCTGTTGTGTTTATGTTGTGTTACGGTGCGAATGTTCGCCTGAAATGTGTTTGTCATTCTTGTTTGGTGTGGGTTCACAGTGTGGCGCATATTTGTAACAGTGTTAAAGTTTTTTATACGGCCACCCTCAGTGTGACCTGTATGGCTGTTGACCAAGTATACGTTGCATTCACTTATGCGTGTGTAAAAGCCGCATATATTATGTGACTGGCCGGCACGCTGTTTGTATGGAGGAAAAGCGGACGTGACGACAGGTTGTAGAGGACGCTAAAGGCAGTGCCTTTAAGGCACGCCCCCAATAATGTTGTCCAGGTGGAAATCGGGAGAATGGTTACCCCGGGAGATTTTCGGGAGGGGCACTGAAATTCGTGAGTCTCCCGGGAAAATCGCGAGGTTGAAACCGATACCGATAATTTCCAATATTACATTTTAAAGCATTTATCGGCCGATAATATCGGCAGGACATCTCTATCAGAAAGCGACTTGAAGATGATCTGTAAAACATAATCTATGCAACATTTTGACCAGAAAACCACCATTACATGTTATGTAGACCACAAGGAAGTGTTTTAAATTTAGAAAAAAAATCATAATATGACCCCTTTAATGCGCCTTATAATCCGGTGCGCCTTTTGCATGAAAAAAGTCCTGAATAGACCCGCTCATCGGCAGTGCGCCTTTTAATCCGGTGCGCCCTATGGTCCGAAAAATGCGGTACACGTGCAAATCACTTAATTACTACTGTTGGCAAGTTAGTCTTTGTTTTGACATAAAGTCTTTGTGGTTTGTGGCAAAAATGTCATGCTTGGGGTGTTTTGTTTATGTAGCCCATTGCACATGAATTGGGTATGGAACCAGTCTCCTTAAATGATAACCTAATGAACCCCACGGGAGGAAGCACTTGGTGACGGAGGTCAGTAGGGAGAAAACACTGAGGCGGTTGGGTTGAAAAAGAGAAAACAGGATGGAGGATTTTAGCAATTGTGGAAGAGACATGAGAACACGGTACACAACAACAGTAATATAGTAGTATAATAAAGTATCTTGTAGGGTAGTACGGTATACAGGTACTAATTAAGCTATAAAACGGTACTATACTGCTTCTGAAAAATACCGGTACTTTTCTTTCCCGGACATAACGGCACGCCGTCGTCACATCGTGACATTGCTGGTAAAACGAGCAGACCAGCGCATGTTTGGCGACACATACGCACGGTGTGCTTACAAGCTGACTGTGGAGGGGGGTGGCCTGCGGGCCTGCCGCGGAACAGGGTGTGCCAGGACCGGCCTCGAAGACAGCGACAGGTGAGTGGATGGTGGTGCACTTTGCTTTGCAGAAGGCAGACTTTCTTACCTCCGCCAAAGAGGTTATGGATTATGGGAGATGTAGTTTATTTTCAGACCCGGTCAGCGCTAATGCGCCAGACAAAAACTACACACCAAGTCTTTGTTTCATACAGTCACGCATCACGGCATTATTGTGAACACTTTGAAATCGAAATACCGCGGTATCTGCAAAACCGTTACACCCCTAAAAACGACCGTTGTTAATTTAGAATGACGTGAGGCCTCTGCCAGCGCAAAAGTACTTTTGATGGAACCACCCTTGTTGCTATTCCCTTCAGTTGTAGCAAGGGTCACGTGTGCACCTGAATCCGAAAGTGACTGCATTGTGTTTGTTATTTGGTAGACGCTAAATTATTGACAGCATTTCTGGCCTTGATGCACCAACACATCCATAGCTTTGTGCTCAAGTGTGGAAAAAAACTTGATTGAAAAAAGGAAATGTGAAACTGGTCTCCCATTCGCTTTGCAATTTACTTTGGTTTAATAGCTTTCTCTTTATTGGTCCTAGACAGAGGTGAGGTTGTATTGGGTTATTATTGATCATAAGGGGTAAGTGTTATAACTAGTCATGCTTATCGTGCTGTAAACCTTGTGTTTGGCAGTTACTGATCTTGAGGCACATTTATTAGATCGGATGGACTAGAGGGCAAGTCTCAAAACCTTCTATCTAGATCTTCTAAAAGGTGTTTAATGAAGTTGATATCAGGGCCTGGGGCAGTTTTTCCACACCAAACTAATCCAACCATCTTGCTGCTTCAAAACCCTTCTTTCCGGGCAAGATAGTTTGATCATATTATGCCTACACGGGCTTCCTGTGCGCTTAAGATGCGACTTTAAGGTTTTACTACTTAGGTATAAAATACTACACGGTCTAGCTCCATCCTATCTTGCTCATTGTATTGTACCATATGTCCCGGCAAGAAATCTGCGTTCAAAGAACTCCGGCCTCATAGTGATTCCCAGAGCCCAAAAAAAGTCTGCAGGCTACAGAGCGTTTTCTATTCAGGCTCCAGTACTCTGGAATGCCCGACCGGTAACAGTTAGATATGCTACCTCAGTAGAAGCATTTAAGTCCCATCTTAAAACTCATTTATACACCCTAGCCTTTAAATAGGCTCCTTTTTAGACCAGTTGAACTGCTGTCTCTCTTTTCTGCTCTGCCCCCAGGAGAGGTTATCAGGTGACCACGGATCAGCCTCCACGGATGAGGCACTCGCTGTTCAAAGTCGGGACCCAGGATGGACCACTCCTCTTCGCATCAGTTGGTGACGTCTCTGCGCTGTTGACTTGTCTCCATTCAAGATGATCCCCTGCTGGTCTCCCAATGGAGTGGACTGTCACATGAAGTCGGGACCCGGGGTAAACCCTACTTATGCATCAGTCTGTGACGTCTCTGCGCCTCGACGTGTCTACATGCAAGAGGATCTCCTACTGGCCCCACTATGGACTGCACTCTCACATTATTAACCATATCCACTTGGCATCCATTGCACCGGTCCCTTCCAAGGGTCGTCGTTGTCCCCATTGGGTTGAGTTTTTTCTTGCCCTGATGTGGGATTAGAGCCGAGGATGTCGTTGTGGCTTATGCAGCCCTTTGAGACACTTGTGACTAAGGGCTCTATGTAAGTAAACTTTGATTGACTGATTGATTGATTGATTGACTTTAGTTATGATAGACCTTGTTGTGTGTGTTTCATATTCCTAAGGCATGGTTGTGGTTACAACAGTCGTTCAAAAATGGAAGCAGAGTCAAGAGTTTTGATGGTTTAGAACAGTGCTTGTTTATGAATCCTGCTGTTTGCAGTTTTTACATAAAACCTAAACTATTTTCTTGATTTTATACACCTGTGGCCGGGCCAAGTGATTAGGACACCTGATTCTGATCATTTGGATGGGTGGCCAAATATTTTTGGCAATATAGTGTATGTATATCAGTGGTTCTTAACCTTGTTGGAGGTACCGAACCCCACCAGTTTCATATGCGCATTCACCGAACCCTTCTTTAGTGAAAAATAAAATGTTTTTTTTTCAAATTCAAGACAAAGTTATATGTTTTTGGTAACACTTTAGTATGGGGAACATATTCTAAGTGACAAAGACTTAATTTAGAGTTTTTTGGACACTAGATGAACATATTCTAAGTAACAAAGACTTAATTTAGAGTTATTTGGTTAGGGTTAGGGTTAGGGTTAGAGGGTTAGGGTTAGGGTTAGAGGGTTAGGGTTATAATAAGGCCATGCCGAATAATGCATTAATAAGTACTTAATAATGACTAGTTAAGAGTCAATATGTTACTAATTTGCATGTTAATAAGCAACTAATTAATGATGAATATGTTCCCCATACTAAAGTGTTACCATGTTTTTTTTACTGGTGCACAAAATGAACCGTGCATGAACATCATCTTGTTCAAAGAACAAAACCAACACAGTGCATAAACTCCCAACAAATTACACACCTGCAAATCAGTGTGACTTCTGCTGTTGCCGTATCCGTACTACGCCAATAGGGAGAAGTTTTTATTTACACCATGAGTCGGGTGTGTTTTGACCTCTGCCGAACCCCTGAGCCCGACTCACCGAACCCCAAGGGTTCAATCGAATCCAGGTTAAGAACCACTGATGTATATATATATATATGTATCTTGTAATCAGACATTATTTTTACATGTCAGGTAAAAAATTCCATCTAATATACCGAAAATATTGTCTGACTACAGGAACATGTGAAAAGTTGCAAACGGCCCCTTTAATTTTCCATCTGTGTTTTCACTACTGTATGCTGGGTATGTACTTTAGTCTTAAAGATTTTTAGACAGACTTAAAATATCCAACGGTTTTCACATTTGCAGATAGATAAAATAGCTGCTCTCTTATACCGTATTTTTCGGACTATAAGTCGCAGTTTTTTTCCATAGTTTGGCCGGGGGTGCGACTTATACTCAGTAGCGACTTGTGTGAAATTATTAACACATTACTGTAAAATATCAAATAATATTATTTAGCTCATTCACGTAAGAGACTAGACGTATAAGATTTCATGGGATTTAGCGATTAGGAGTGACAGATTGTTTGGTAAACGTATAGCATGTTCTATATGTTATAGTTATTTGAATGACTCTTACCATAATATGTTACGTTAACATACCAGGCACGTTCTCAGTTGGTTATTTATGCGTCATATAACGTACACTTATTCAGCCTGTTGTTCACTATTCTTTATTTATTTTAAATTGCCTTTCAAATGTCTATTCTTGCTGTTGGGTTTTATCAAATAAATTTCCCCAAAAAATGCGACTTATACTCCAATGCGACTTATATATGTTTTTTCCTTCTTTATTATGCATTTTCAGCCGGTGCGACTTATACTCCGGAGCGACTTGTAAAATACTTGCCAACCCTCCCGTTTTTAGCGGGAGAATCCCGATATTCAGCGCCTCTCCCGACAACCTCCCGACAGAGATTTTCTCCCGACAAACTCCCGGTATTCAGCCGGAGCTGGAGGCCACGCCCCCCCCAAAAAAAGTCTGCCGCAGCTGCGATTGGACCTGACCAGCCTCCGGGTACAAGTACTGGAGTACCAATTGCTTGCCAGTGAAGATCTTCCCCAGGAAGCAAGGATTGACCGGTTTTGGGCCATGCTAGGGAGAGATGGAAGATTCCACACTCTCGTGCATTTGATGAAAGCACTTTTGTGCGTGCCACACAGCAATGCATCATCAGAGAGGGTGTTCAGCATGGTTAGAAAAATAGTGACAGAGAATAGAAAGAGGATGGACAATTCAACCCTTAAAAAAGCATTGTACTTTCAAGTACAACAATGAGTAGATGAGGGTTGTGTGTGTGTGTGTATATGTGTAAATAAATGAACACTAAAATTCAAGTATTTCTTTTATTTATATATATAATAAAATGAATATATATATATATATATATATATATATATATATATATATATATATATATATATATATATATATATATATATATATATATATATATATATATAGCTAGAATTCACTGAAAGTCAAGTATTTATATATATATATATATATGAAATACTTGAGTTGGTGAATTCTAGCTGTAAATATACTCTCCTCTTAACCACTCCCCTAACCACGCCCACGCCCCAACCACGCCCCAACCACGCCCCCCACCCCCGACCAAGGCGCCCCCCCCACCCCCCCACCTCCCGATATTGGAGGTCTCAAGGTTGGCAAGTATGACTTATAGTCCGAAAAATACGGTATATATACTATTGTACGAAAAACTGGGTCCAAAAGATTATTAAAAAAAAAAAATGTCTCATTGTAATTTGCATAACAGTCCAGAACAGCAGCTTATATGGCTTATGCTCCAGGCAAGTTCGTGCTGTCACAACGAAGATAACTGGATAAAAAGAAAGAAAACATTCCTTTAAAAAAATCCTTAAGCACGATTGGGTGCTACTGAATGTTTTATGATGTCGGATGACATTTACATGGTCGACAAAGTGCTTTGTGTTTGAGTTGTATTAAAATAAGTGCGGTGGGTCTTTGGGGTTCTTTCTTCTAAAGTTCAAGTAGTTCTCAAACCATCAGGCAGAGAAGAAATTACTCTTTGGCATTATACTTATTCCGAGCAGAGCATGTCAGTGAATACAGTAGTTACTGTTTGGTACCTCAAGCCATACAAAACACAAGAGACTTAAGGTTATATAAGAAAAAAGTTGTTTCACAATAAACTTTGCCTGGAGCTCAGTTCACTGTATAGAGATTTATTTTGTTTACACCTTTTTGTTTGTAGTGTCCATAAACAGGACTTTTACATGAGCAAGCTAAAATATAGTCAGTCAGGAAAAATGATCTTCAGAGCAATAACGATAATTGCAAATGCCGGTTTTTCATTCTATTTAACATGCTGATAGGTTTGTTTTTGCACAGCCGTGGAAGTAAAAAAATATTGCTCTTAAACATAAATATTACAGCATGAAAATAAACATATTTCTGAAACAGACCTGCGTCCTTACATGGAGTACGTGATCATTGAACTATGTGACTATTTCAGAGAAAATGCGTATGTAACACATATAAATACATATATAATGTAGCGTTTATGGCAGGGGGCGGCAACCCAAAGTGTTGAAGGAGCCATATTGGACCAAAAATACAAAAAACAAATGTGTCTGGAGCCGCAAAAAATTAAAAGTCTTATATAAGTGTTATATAAGACACTTACACATGATGTAAGTGTCTATATTAGCTATAATAGCCTACTATCAGACTGACTTTGTGTCGCAGGCTGACACATATCTTCGTTGACAGAAATGGAGGCTTCTCAGAGGGTGAGAGAACTCCTGGAAATTACTGGTAAAGACGTGTGGGTCCAAGTTAAAGGAAACGGCAGGCTGTCTTCTTCTAATGGATTTATTGCAATCTTTGCAAGTTGGGTAACGTTTGCTATGGTCTGGAACAACATGGCGCACAAACAACTATCAGAAATGCAGCCAATATTACATAAATATAATGTGTTACGAGACATGTCACAGACAACATAAGTAAAGGAAATTAAATGAGCTCAAGTATACATACAAACGAGGGATAATGATGCAATATGTACATACAGCTAGCCCGGGGGTCGGCAACCCGCGGCTCTAGAGCCGCATGCGGCTCTTTAGCGCCGCCCTAGTGGCTCTCTGGAGATTTTTCAAAAATGTATGAAGAATGGAAAAAGATGAGGGGAAAAAAAAAATCTATTTTTTTGTTTTAGTATGGTTTCTGTAGGAGGACAAACATGACACAAACCTCCGTAATTGTTATAAATCACACTGTTTATATTAAATATGCTTCACTGATTCAAGTATTTGGTGAGCGCCGTTTTGTCCTACTTATTTTGGCGGTCCTTGAACTCACCGTATAGTCTGTTTACATGCATAACTTTCTCCGACTTTCTAGGACGTGTTTTATGCCACTTCTTTTTCCGTCTCATTTTGTCCACCACACTTTTAACCTTGTACATGAGTGCACAAAGGTGAGTTTTGTTGATGTTATTGACTTGTGTGAAGTGCTAATCAGACATATTTGGTCACTGCATGACTGCAAGCTAATCGATGCTAACATGCTATTTAGGCTAGCTATATGTACATATTGCATCATTATGCCTAATTTGTAGCTATATTTGAGCTAATTTAGTTTCCTTTAAGTCCTCTTAATTAAATTTATATCTCATGACACATGTAATATGGCTTTTAATTTTTTGCGGCTCCAGACAGATTTGTTTTTGTTTTTTTTGGTCCAATATGGCTCTTTCAACATTTTGGGTTGCCGACCCCTGAGCTAGCCTAAATAGCATGTTAGCATTGATTAGCTTGAAGTCATGCACTGACCAAATATGCCTGATTACCACAAGTCAATAACATCAACAAAGCTCACCTTTGTGCATTCACGCACAGCATAAAACATTTGGTGGACAAAATGAGACAAAGAAGGAGTGGCCTAAAACAGGTCTTTCTGTGGCAGCGTTGGAGAAAGTTGTACATGTAAAAAAAACACACGGTGCGTTCAAGGACCGCGGAAATTAGTAGGAAAAAATGGTCCTCGCAAAATGCTCTTATCAGAGAGGCATGTTTAATATAAACAGTGGGATTTCTAACAGTAATGAAGGATTGTGTCATGTTTGTCTTCCTCTAGAGCCGCGAGTTGCAGGTCAATTCAGATTTTTTTTTGTCCCTATGCGACCTGTATCACATTTTTTCATGTTTTATGTTTCATTCCAAATTTTTTATATGCGACCCAGGTGAAAATAATATGTTTTATGAACTCACGTCAATGTTCCACCATTTCTGTCCCCCGACTGCTCGCCCAAAAGCTCCTCGGAGCAGACGTCGAGGAAAAATTCCGCACACAAACTTTGAGAGACATAACGCTTGCCTTCTTCCTTCTCAATCTTCAGTAAATGTTGACTTTCAACGCACAACATCCTTGTAATTGCCACAAATGCGCCAGGACTGAGACCGACTAGAATTGAAGTCATGTTTACTTCCGTAAACGCTGCAGCACGTGTGGCACCATGACGTCATGTTTGCATGTCGGTCAGTTTGCGTTCACATTTTTTTGCAATAAAGCTATAAAATAAAATAAGCTACATAAAAATATCGGATTTGACAAAAATATCCGTATTAAATCCGCCCCTGCAGTGTGAACGTAGCCTAAGACAGTGAATATTAAACTGCCAGCTGTCACTCTTCAACTTGCGTCACAGCTTCACAAACATTTGAACTAAACAGAACTCTTAACATCAAAAATACAATCAGAGTGGTTATAATAAAAAGTAAACAAATCTTTACCTATGGATTAATAATCACAAACGGCCAGGACGAAGTCGCTGTTGTAGCGTGCATACACACACAACATCACAACCGCAACACATACAACATCTAGTGCGGCCAAGATTGATACGGCATTTTCACATTTAAAGTGTTATCTTTTTTATGGATTTCAATGACATACACAAGTGTTCGTAAAACTTTACGTTCTATAATTTTCACACAAACAAGAAAAAAAGTGTCATCAGGGCAAAGTCCACCTCATTAGTAATGATCTCGCCTTCATTCCAGACTGATAAGGGGGTGGGCGTGAAGAGATTACAAACAATTGAAACGTACGAACCCCCTCAAAAAAGAATAAGACCCTATGAGAACTATTTTGACAAAAAAAATTAAGTGTAGTGTCAATATCATTAAGTGTAGTGTCATTATCATAACAATTAGTGTCACTATCATAACGTGTAGTGTGACTATCATAAAGTGTAGTGTCACTATCATGAAGTGTAGTGTCACTATCGTAACGTGTAGTGTCACTATCATAAAGTGTAGTATCACTATCGTAACATGTATTGTCACTATCATAAAGTGTAGTGTCACTATCGTAACGTGTAGTGTCACTATCATAAAGTGTAGTATCACTATCGTAACATGTATTGTCACTATCGTAAAGTGTAATATCACTATCGTAACATGTATTGTCACTATCATAAAGTGTAGTGTCACTATCATAACGTGTAGTGTGACGTCACGATCATAAAGTGTAGTTTTACTATCGTAAAGTGTAGTGTCACTATCGTAACATGTACTGTCACTATCATAAAGTGTAGTGTCACTATCGTAACATGTATTGTCACTCTCATGAAGTGTAGTGTCACTATCGCGAAGTGTAGTGTCATTTTCATAAAGTGTAGTGTCACTATCATGAAGTGTAGTGTCACTATCATGAAGTGTAGTGTCACTATCGTAACTTATACTGTCACTATCATAAAGTGTAGTGGTACTATCGTAACATGTACTGTCAATATCATAAAGTGTAGTGTCACTATCTTAACGTGTAGTGTGACTATCATAAAGTGTAGTGTCACTATCATGAAGTGTAGTGTCACTATCGTAACGTGTAGTGTCACTATCAAAGTGTAGTATCACTATCGTAACATGTATTGTCACTATCATAAAGTGTAGTGTCACTATCATAACGTGTAGTGTCACTATCATAAAGTGTAGTATCACTATCGTAACATGTATTGTCACTATCATAAAGTGTAGTGTCACTATCATAACATGTAGTGTCATGATCATAAAGTGTACTTTTACTATCCTAAAGTGTAGTGTTACTATCGTAACATGTACTGTCACTATCATAAAGTATAGTGTCACTATCGTAACATGTATTGTCACTCTCATAAAGTGTAGTGTCACTATCGCAAAGTGTAGTGTCATTTTCACAAAGTGTAATGTCACTATCATGAAGTGTAGTGTCACAATCGTAACTTGTACTGTCACTATCATAAAGTGTAGTGGTACTATCGTAACATGTACTGTCACTATCATAAAGTGTAGTGTAACTATCGTAACGTGTACTGTCACTATCATGAAGTGCATTGTCTTTGTCATAAGGTGTAGTGTCACTATCATAAGGTGTAGTGTCACGATCATAAAGCTGGGCACACTATTATAACGTTTAGTGTCACTATCATAAGGTGTAGTGTCACGATAATAAAGTGTAATGTCACTATCATAACGTGTAGTGTCACTATCATAAGGTTTATTGTCGCTATCAAAAAGTGTAGTGTCACTATCATAATGTGTAGTGTCACTATCATAAAGTGTAGTGTCACTATTATAAAGTGTAGTGTCACTTTCATAAGGTCTAGTGTCACTATAATAAAATGTAGTGTCACTATCATAAAGTGTAGTGTCACTGTGTAAAGTGTAGTGTCGCTATCATAAGGTGTAGTTTCACTATCATAAAATGTAGTGTCAATATCATACGGTGTAGTGTCACTGTTATACGGTGTAGTGTCACTTTTATAAGGTGTAGTGTCACTATCATAAGGTGTAGTGTCACTATCATAAGGTGTAGTGTCACTATCGTAACATGTAGTGTCACTATCATAAAGTGTAGTGCCACTATAATAAGGTGTAGTGTCACTATCATAAAGTTTAGTGTCACTATCATAAGGTGTAGTGTCACTATCATAACGTGTAGTGTCACTATCATAACGTCTAGTGTCACTACCATAAGGTGTAGTGTCACTATCATAAAGTGTAGTGTCACTATCTTAATGTGTGGTGTCACTATCATCGGTGTACTGTCACTATCATAAAGTGTAGTGTCACTATCATTAGGTGGAGTGTCACTATGATAAGGTGTAATGTCACTATCATAAAGTGTAGTGTCACTATAATAAGGTGTAGTGTCAATATCATAAAGTGTAGTGTCACTATCATAAGGTGTGCTGTCACTATCATAAAGTGTAGTGTCACTATCATAACGTCTAGTGTCACTACCATAAGGTGTAGTTTCACTATCATAAAGTGTAGTGTCACTATCATAAGGTGTAGTGTCACTATCATAAAGTGTAGTGTCACTATCATAACGTCTAGTGTCACTACCATAAGGTGTAGTGTCACTACCATAAAGTGTAGTGTCACTATCTTAATGTGTAGTGTCACTATCATCGGTGTACTGTCACTATCATAAAGTGTAGTGTCACTGTCATAAAGTGTAGTGTCACTATCATAAGGTGTAGTGTCACTATCATAAAGTGTAGTGTCACTATCATAAGGTGCAGTGTCACTAGGATAAGGTGTAATGTCACTATCATAAGGTGTAATGTCACTATCATAAGGTGTAGTGTCATTGTGTTTGAGTTGTCCATTAGGTATCAGTACCTAATGGACAAGGCCGCCTTAACCTAAGGGGGGGCTCTTGTTCTGAGGGGTCTCTGAAATATCCCATTGTTGCTATATATATATATATATATATATATATATATATATATATATATATATATATATATATATATATATATATATATATATATATATATATATATATATATATATATATATATATATATATATATATATATATATATATATATATATATATATATATATATATAAAACAATTTTATGAGTTTGATAGGTGAGCGATCAGCCACTCTGGCATCGATTGGCTCAGCCTGTGGAAAAGCTGTTATGAAGCTTATTTGATGGAATGTATGGATTATCTATATTTTTTTTATTCTCACAGTTATAAAAAATATGGGGACAAAGTGTGTGCTTGACAGCTGAATAAATAATATAATATGTGAACGGTGTTTAGATGCTAAACAGAAATATATGGATAGTATTTGTTCCAACTACTTAAACCTGATTGTGGATTAAAGTCCTACAGAACCCTGACTTGTTTTCTAATTTATGCGGAAGGATTGGAAACAAGCGATTTGAGTTTGATGAATGAACATTCCTGATGGGGATGCACTTAATTTATTATGTATAAACAAAGTTTGAAGAATAGCTTCGGCGGGTCTCTGGTGACTAAGAAAGCGGAGAGATAGGACTTCTCTAACCCACTTGTTTTAGGCCTTCGGGGGGAAGCTGCCTTCTGTGCAGATTGTAAGTCATAGAACCATTTCAGGCCAGAATGAATAAATAATGTAACAGAATAAAACAAGAGCAAACTGGCTACATGTAAATATTTCATTTATACACTTCAATGTTGCAACCTTAACTCGTGACTGCAACAAAAGTGGCTATTCTACAAGGTCATTAAGTTAATTACATTTCTGCCTATAGCGTGGGATAGTTGTAAAACACCACAAACATTACTCCTACATCTTTGGGAGTTTCCGGTATATAAGCCCCACCCGTCAAATTGTGGAAGAAAACTTTTTTTTTTCCATATTATAGCTGCACAGATATATATGTTGTGAAATTAGTTAGTTACGGTATGCAGAAATATTTTGTAAATGCTGATTTACAAACCTAAATGTTTCCAAACGGTGCCTGTGACAAGGCAGTAGAACGGCTGATCAAACAAAGCAGAAGTCGTCGTCATGGGCCCACTAGCTGCGGAAGCTAGCTCTCCAATCAGCTAAACAGACTCAATAACTCCACGGTGACGTTTTAGTGATTTTTACGAAACTGAAACAATCCAAAAAGAATGCCATTGTAAGTGAATAATACTAACACAGACACTCGTAAATGTGTTGGTGTCAGAATAATTGTATCTAACTTATCACAAAACTTTGTGTTACATTGAGTTCAGCTCGCCCTGCGAGAGGACAAAAGCTGTCGTTGATCCTACCAAGAAAAATGCTTGTAAACCTCCACTGTGTACAAACCCCGTTTCCATATGAGTAGGGAAATTGTGTTAGATGTAAATATAAACGGAATACAATGATTTGCAAATCATTTTCAACCCATATTCAGTTGAATATGCTACAAAGGCAACATATTTGATGTTTAAACTGATAAACATTTTTTTTTTGCAAAAAATCATTAACTTTAGAATTTGATGCCAGCAACACGTGACAAAGACGTTGGGAAATGTGGCAATAAATACTGATAAAGTTGAGGAATGCTCATCAAACACTTATTTGGAACATCCCACAGGTGAACAGGAAAATTGGGAACAGGTGGGTGCCATGATTGGGTATAAAAGTAGATTCCATGAAATGCTCAGTCATTCACAAACAAGGATGGGGTAAGGGTCACCAATTTGTCAACAAATGCATGAGCAAATTGTTGAACAGTTTAAGAAAAACCTCAACCAGCTATTGCAAGGAATTTAGGGATCTCACCATCTACGGTCCGTAATATCATCAAAGGGTTCAGAGAATCTGGAGAAATCACTGCACGTAAGCAGCTAAGCCCGTGACCTTCGATCCCTCAGGCTGTACTGCATCAACAAGCGACATCAGTGTGTAAAGGATATCACCACATCGGCTCAGGAACACTTCAGAAACCCACTGTCAGTAACTACAGTTGGTCGCTACATCTGTAAGTGCAAGTTAAAACTCTCCTATGCAAGGCGAAAACCGTTTATCAACAACACCCAGAAACGCCGTCGGCTTCGCTGGGCCTGAGCTCATCTAAGATGGACTGATACAAAGTGGAAAAGTGTTCCGTGGTCTGACGAGTCCACATTCCAAATTGTTTTTGGAAACTGTGGACGTCGTGTCCTCCGGACCAAAGAGGAAAAGAACCATCCGGATTGTTATAGGCGCAAAGTTGAAAAGCCAGCATCTGTGATGGTATGGGGGTGTATTAGTGCCCAAGACGTGGGTAACTTACACATCAGTGAAGGTGCCATTAATGCTGAAAGGTACATACAGGTTTTGGAGCAACATATGTTGCCATCCAAGCAACGTTGCCATGGACGCCCCTGCTTATTTCAGCAAGACAATGCCAAGCCACGTGTTACATCAACGTGGCTTCATAGTAAAAGAGTGCGGGTACTAGACTGGCCTGCCTGTAGTCCAGACCTGTCTCCCATTGAAAATGTGTGGCGCATTATGAAGCCTAAAATACCACAACGGAGACCCCCGGACTGTTGAACAACTTAAGCTGTACATCAAGCAAGAATGGGAAAGAATTCCACCTGAGAAGCTTAAAAAATGTGTCTCCTCAGTTCCCAAACATTTACTGAGTGTTGTTCAAAGGAAAGGCCATGTAACACAGTGGTGAACATGCCCTTTCTTAACTACTTAACGTGTTGCAGCCATGAAATTCAAAGTTAATTATTTGCAAAAAAAAATAAAGTTTATGAGTTTGAACATCAAATATCTTGTTTTTGTAGTGCATTCAATTGAATATGGCTTGAAAAGGATTTGCAAATCGTTGTATTCCGTTTATATTTACATCTAACACAATTTCCCAACTCATATGGATACGGGGTTTGTAGTTTGTTTTAACAACACTACAGATTAGAAGACATTGAAATGATTAGATTACTAAATCTTGGCTCCTCTGCTTTGGCTGCTGCCCCCGCGACCCGACCTCGGATAAGAAGAAGAAGATGGATGGATGGATGAAGTCTTGCAATTAATACAGTAGTTATGTCACCATATTCTGAGACGCCTCAAGAGTCCCCGAGAGCAGTGTTGGATTTTATTCGCAGCCCTCGTTAACAGTGGAAAGCAGAAAATCACAAAGCCTATCCATCAACTTTAACAGCAGCTGTCAAAAGTAGGAATAAGCAGCTGGTGTGGTGCTTTTATACTAAGCAAATGGCCAGGCATGATTTGACCAGTCTGACCTTCACAAAAGTGAACAAAAAAAAAGTAAACCTGCTATATTAAACAATAGTAATACTGAAGACTGTTTAATAAAAATTAAAAAAAAATGTTGTTTTATTTTAAATATTAGGTGGAATAATTCAATTTCAATGAAGCATATTCTCAACATTCCTAAATACTTGCATAAAAGGTAATAGATGAGCGAAAAAAATGCATCAACAGCAGCAGTTACAATATTAATTCGCTCCATGTTAAAAACATGTTTTTTCTTAAACTATCATCCAAACCTGAACATACAATTTAAATAGATAAATGCTTTAAAATGTAATGTCTGAAATTATCTGTATCGATTTCAAAAAGTAAAATGTAGGACTTTTTAAAACGGCGCTGTGTACACGGACGTAGGGAGAAGTACAGAGCGCCAATAAACCTTAAAGGCACTGCCTTTGCGTGCCGTCCCAGTCACATAATATCTACGGCTTTTCACATACACTAGTGAATGCAACCATACTTGGTCAACAGCCATACAGGTCACACTGAGAGTAGCCGTATAAACAACTTTAACACTGTTACAAATATGCTGTGAACCCACACCAAACAAGAATGACACACACATTTCGGGAGAACATCCGCACCGTAACACAACATAAATACAACAGACCAAATACCCAGAACCCCTTGCAGCACTAACTCTTCCGGGACACTACAATATACACCCCCCGTTAACTCCTACCCCCCCAAATCAACCCCGCCCACCTCAACCTCCTCATGCTCTCTCAGGGAGAGCATGTCCCAAATTCCAAGCTGCTGTTTTGAGGCAAGTTAAAACAAATAATGCACTTTGTGACTTCAATAATAAATATGGCAGTGCCATGTTGGCACTTTTTTTCCATAATTTGAGTTGATTTATTTTGGAAAACCTTGTTGCATTGTTTAATGCATCTAGCGGGGCATCACAACAAAATTAGGCATAATAATGTGTTAATTCCACGACTGTATGTATCGGTATCGGTTGATATCGGTATCGGTAATTAAGAATTGGACAATATCGGAATATCGGATATCGGCAAAAAAGCCATTATCGGACATCTCTAAATTTAAACATTTTTTTTCCACTGTTTTTAATTTTTTGTGCATTTGCCTGCTGCTCTAATTTTATTGAAAAATTCATTTTACCTGCACTTCACCTGCCATCTCTGCATATTGGGGTCACGACAAACACTACCGTGACCCGAAACGTGACAGATTCACCTGTTAAAAAAACATCATTTTGCTTAACAAACTATCATCCGAACCAGAACCTACTACTTTTAAATTTTGTATGTGCTTGTGAGCCTGTTTCCTTCAAGACTGTCTAAAGAAAGAAGCAAGACAAAACACAAGATTACAGTCACAACAGGGGAGCAAACATTCATAAAAGTTCAATAAAACATGTACACGTGATGTGCATGAACCCAAATAACTTAATCTTCTTCCATTTGTGTAAGTAATATGAATGCTTCTGTATTTACATAATGACAGAAAAAATATTAATACTTTATTTTGAAACTCTGCACATCAAATCAAAGGGTTGTACGATATACCGGTACTAATAAAATATCACGATACTAATGAATTACAAACCCCGTTTCCATATGAGTTGGGAAATTGTGTTAGATGTAAATATAAACGGAATACAATGATTTGCAAATCATTTTCAACCCATATTCAGTTGTATATGCTACAAAGACAACATATTTGATGTTCAAACTGATAAACTTTTTTTTTTTTGCAAATAATCATTAACTTTAGAATTTGATGCCAGCAACGCGTGACAAAGAAGTTGGGAAAGGTGGCAATAAATACTGATAAAGTTGAGGAATGCTCATCAAACACTTATTTGGAACATCCCACAGGTGAACAGGCAAATTGGTAACAGGTAAGTAACATGATTGGGTATAAAAGTAGATTCCATGAAATGCTCAGTCATTCACAAACAAGGACGGGGCGAGGGTCACCACTTTGTCAACAAATGCGTGAGCAAAATGTCGAACAGTTTAAGAAAAACCTTTCTCAACCAGCTATTGCAAGGAATTTAGGGATGTCACCATCTACGGTCCGTAATATCATCAAAGGGTTCAGAGAATCTGGAAAAATCACTGCACGTAAGCGATGATGTTACGGACCTTGGATCCCTCAGGCAGTACTGCATCAAACAGCGACATCAGTGTGTAAAGGATATCACCACATGGGCTCAGGAACACTTCAGAAAACCACTGTCAGTAAGTACAGTTCGTCGCTACATCTGTAAGTGCAAGTTAAAACTCTACTATGCAAAACGAAAGCCATATATCAACAACACCCATAGATGGACTGATGCAAAGTGGAAAAGTGTTCTGTGGTCTGACGAGTCCACATTTCAAATTGTTTATGGAAACTGTGGACGTCGTGTCCTCCGGACCAAAGAGGAAAAGAACCATCCGGACTGTTATAGACGCAAAGTTCAAAAGCCAGCATCTGTGATGGTATGGGGGTGTATTAGTGCCCAAAGCATGGGTAACTTACACAACGTGCCAACTTCACTGCTTTTGGGTTTTGTATGATCCTGTAACTACTCGGTATTGTAATGATACCCAAATTTGTTGTATCACCCAAAACTAATGTAAAGTATCAAACAACAGAAGAATAAGTGATTATTATATTTGAACAGAAGTGTAGGTACAACTAGTTAAAACAAAAAGTAAGTAGATATTAACAGTAAATGAACAAGTAGATTAATAATCCATGTTCTTCAGTTTGTACCTCATAATTTTGACAAAATAATAGGATGGGAAATAACACAATATGTTACTGCATATGTCAGCAGCCAATTAGGAGCCTTTGTTTGCTTACTGAATAAGAAACATATGTTTAATATATCATAAGATTTTTAGTTAAAATAAAGCCAATAAGGCAGGGGTGTCCAAACTTTTTCCACTGAGGGCCGCACACGGAAAAATTAAAGCATGTGGGGGCCATTTTGATATTTTTCATTTTCAAACTATAACAAAATATATGCATTTTTTTTATTTATTTTACCTTTAGGGGTTCCGGGGACCATAAAGGGTCTCAGTCATTAAAATGTTAAAAATAAGTCAGATTATTATTATTATTTTAATTATTTAACGCTTAGAGTAAATCTCTATATCAACTCCAAGTTGATATAAAGTAATACAAATTAAAAAAAAAGTTTGATGGCTTTTCTGTCAAAAACAACTTAGTTTTTTTTATAGTAAAACTAAAATATGCAGTATTTAGTAATTAGAGCCCTAAAAGATCAATAATGCAGGACACCATTGATTTTAATTATTTAATATTTTTGAGTAATCACAGTGAAAAGATAAATAAAAAATCACTAAATATATTTGGGATCCAAAAGATGCCCCACTCATAAAGTGATACATTTTTATTAGGTTTTTCTATTACTTCCAACACCTAAGTTACGAGATCAACTTCAGATATATCTGTCAATTTCATGCTGGAACTATTATTTTGTTTGTTTTATGCGCTTTTGTCAAAGAAAACTTTGATGTTTTTATATGGCTACTACACAATATATGCAATATCTACCACATAAAACATTTTCAAGTGAAATATTTGAAGTAATTGGAGCCCTGAAAATAATTCATTATGACATGGATTTTTTTTCATTATTTTTTTTTTTTTGAGCAATGGCAAAAAAGAAAAATGAAGAAAGACAAAATAAAAAAAAAACAGCCTGCATGGCAGCTTTTGTGTCAACATTGCAACTTTTTCTCGTTAGATTTCACCTCATTCCACTTTTTTTAATGTTCTTTTTTTTATTTTTACAATAGTATTTCCAGAATGTGTGGCGGGCCGGTAAACAATTAGCTGCGGGCCGCAAATGGCCCCCGGGCCGCACTTTGGACACCCCTGCAATAAGGACATTTTGTTTGCGGTTCCCTTTATTTTGAAAAGTATCGAAATACATTTTGGTACTCGTACCAAAATATTAGTATCGGGACAACCCTAAAAGCAATGAATAAATCAATAAAATGTGCAGTGCTCAACCTATAGACCCCAAATTTGGACATTTTTATGAACCAAGCCATGACATTAATGACGTATAATAGTATGGGTTGATTGAGAATATGCACTATTTCCCCTGATAAACAAACTTAGATTACAAGCAAGATAATATCCAAAGAGGAAGAACAATGAATCATTCTGAATGATGCTATTGCTTCTCATTGATTCTCCGCAAACACCATATAAATCAACCGCACCGCCCAAACGCAAACAAAACAAACCAATAACATGTACATCTTATAATTAACAAAACAAGGAATGACTTGTCAGGTTTTTTGGGGAATATCCGTGCCATAAACATATTACACGCATTACGGTCCTCCCACACAAATGCAGTTCAATCCAATTTCTTTCACTAATGAACCCATTATTTTGTATCAGATTTGGTAGTGTGAGGTTAATGGCTTCATTAGGCAACAAATCGCCACCCAGGGCCTGTGTAATGTGCTTTCCCTGTCCTGCATTGACTATATTTCATCATTTGCCGCCTATGAATGTATTAAATAACAGTAAACTAGATTATCCCTCGGCAACACAGAATGCTTTTATTGCACATTGCTGTTGTGTGCAACACTTTATAACAACAGCGGAGTCCGTGCCAATAAATTAACACCCTGTGGGCGGCATGCCAGTACAGTACATGTATTGGTGAAAGCAGGGAGGAGCGCTAGTATTGATTTTTTTGTAATTATTGATTTGATGTGCAAGAGAGCTTCGAGGTAAAGCTTTATTTCTTTCACAGTCAATTGTTCAACTTTGATCTGACAAACTAAACGTGTATGAATGTTTGCATCCTTTGGGGGTTTTAGATCAATCTTAGGGGGGAAAATGGGTTTACAAGTACAAAACCCAAAACCCGTGAAGTTGGCACGTTGTGTAATTCCTAAAATAAAAACAGAATGTGATGATTTGCAAATCCTTTTCAACTTATGTTCAATTGAATAGACTGCAAAGACAAGATATTTAATGTTCGAACTGAAAAACTTAATTTTTTGGGGGGAAATTATCATTAACTTAGAATTTGATTGCAGCAAGGGGCATTTTTACCACTGTGTTACATGGCCTTTCCTTTTAACAACACTCAGTAAACGTTTGGGAACTGAGGAGACCAATTTTTGAAGCTTTTCAGGTGGAATTCTTTCCCATTCTTGCTTGATGTACAGCTTAAGTTGTTCAACAGTCCGGGGGTCTCCGTTGTGGTATTTTAGGCTTCATAATGCACCACACATTTTCAATGGTCTGGACTACAGGCAGGCCAGTCTAGTACCCGCACTCTTTTACTACGAAGCCACGTTGATGTAACACGTTGCTTGGCATTGTCTTGCTGAAATAAGCAGGGGCGTCCATGATAACGTTGCTTGGATGGCAACATATGTTGCTCCAAAACCTGTATGTACCTTTCAGCATTAATGGTGCCTTCACAGATGTGTAAGTTACCCATGCCTTGGGCACTAATACACCCCCATACCATCACAGATGCTGGCTTTTCAACTTTGCGCCAAAAACAATCCGGGTGGTTCTTTTCCTCTTTGTTCCAGAGGACACAACGTCCACAGTTTCCAAAAACAATTTGAAATGTGAACTCGTCAGACCACTTTTCCACTTTGCATCAGTCCATCTTAGATGAGCTCGGGCCCAACGAAGCCAGCGGCATTTCTGGGTGTTGTTGATAAATGGCTTTCGCTTTGCATAGTAGAGTTTTAACTTGCACTTACAGATGTAGCGACAAACTGTAGTTACTGACAGTGGTTTTCTGAAGTGTTCCTGAGCCCATGTGGTGATATCCTTTACACACTGATGCCTCTTTTTGATGCAGTACCGCTTGAGGGATCGAAAGTCTGTGATATCATCGCTTACGTGCAGTGATTTCTCAAGATATTTTTTGATGAACCTTTTGATGATATTCCGTAGATGGTGAAATCCCTAAATTCCTTACATTAGCTCATTGAGAAATGTTAATCTTCAACTGTTCGACAATTTGCTCATACATTTGTTCACAAAGTGGTGACCCTCGCCCCATCCTTGTTTGTGAATGACTGAGCATTTCATGGAAGCTGCTTTTATACCCATTTATGGCACCCACCTGTTCCCAATTAGCCTGTTCACCTGTGGAATGTTCCAAATAAGTGTTTGATGAGCATTCCTCAACTTTCTCAGTCTTTTTTGCCACTTGTGCCAGCTTTTTTGAAACATATTGCAGGCATCAAATTCCAAATGAGCTAATACTTGCAAAAAATAACAAAGTTTTCCAGTTTGAACGTTAAGTATCTTGTCTTTGCAGTCTATTCAATTGAATATACAGTAGGTTGAAAAGTATTTGCAAGTCATTGTATTCTGTTTTTATTTACGATTCACACAACGTGCCAACTTCACTGGTTTTGAGTTTTGTAAATACAAAAAATAAAAACTATATAAATAGTATGTTCTGGTTTGGATGATAATTTGTTAAGCAAAATGACATTTAAACGTGTAAATCTGTCATGTTTCGTGTCCAAGGATGCAGAGATGACAGGCGAAGTGCAGGTCAAATTAACTTATTAAGAAAATGAGTGCAGCGAGTAAGTGGGGAAAAAAAGAAGAGTCACAGGAAGCATAGGAAAAACTATGCAACATGGATTTATAGAGCACAAATATTTAGCCCAGCACAGAGGGAGAAGGGTGATTGGCAACCAGGGACAGGTGTGTCCTGATTGCCAATCAGGTACAGGTGAGGGAGCCAGCGCTTAGTAAAGAGAAATGGTGGAGGCAAACAGGAAGTAGGCTCACAAAAGTAAGAGCGCAGAACAGGAACGATACATAAACTAATAATTAAGTCATGACATGACTTAATAAATATTGTAACTACTGCCTTTTTTAACTGGCTACCTTTTTATGAAAATATTTAAGAATATTGACAATATATTACTTTGCTCAGAATATTGTATGTAATAAAAGGGAGTAAGGAAACAATTCAAATATTTAATACATAATGTTACAACATCTTCCTGTGTTTGTGTCTGATTATACTTGTAATCCAAAATAGAATTGTTCAAAGTTCTTGAAAATGTGAAGTATCAGTATTGGTATCACCTTTATTGCCCCTGTAACTACTTGGTATTAGGTAAATACCCAAATTGGTACTATCGCCCAAAACTAATCTAAGGTATCTAAACAGCAGATGAATAAGTGCTTAGTACATTTAAAAATAAGTGTATCTATATAAGTAGAGATGTCCGATAATGGCTTTTTTGTTGATATCCGATATTCCGATATTGTCCAACTCTTAATTACAGATTCCGATATCAACCGATACCGATATATACAGTCGTGGAATTAACACATTACTATGCCTAATTTTGTTGTGATGCCCCGCTGGATGCATTAAACAATGTAACAAGGTTTTCCAAAATAAATCAACTCAAGTTAAGGAAAAAAATGCCAACATGGCACTGCCATATTTATTATTGAAGTCACAAAGTGCATTATTTTTTTTAACATGCCTCAAAACAGCAGCTTGGAATTTGGGACATGCTCTCCCTGAAAGAGCATGAGGAGGTTGAGGTGGGCAAGGTTGGGGGGTGGCGGGGTTGAGGTGGGGTGTAGGAGGTAGCGGATGTATATTGTAGCGTCCCGGAAGAGTTAGTGCTGCAAGGGGTTCTGGGTATTTGTTCTGTTGTGTTACGGTGCAGATGTTCTCCCGAAATATGTTTGTCATTTTTGTTTGGTGTGGGTTCACAGTGTGGCGCATATTTGTAACAGTGTTAAAGTTGTTTATACGGCCACCCTCAGCGTGACCTTTATGGCGGTTGACCACGTATGACTTGCATTCACTTGTGCGTGTGATAAGCCATAGATATTATGTGACTGGGACGGCACGCAAAGGCAGTGCCTTTAAGGTTTATTGACGCTCTGTACTTCTCCCTACGCCCGTGTACACAGCGGCGTTTTAAAAAGTCATACATTTTACTTTTTGAAACCGATACCGATAATTTCCGATATCACATTTTAAAGCATTTATCGGCTGATAATATCTGACTATATATAACCATGTTACAACAGAAAGTAACCAGATATTAACAGTAAATTAGCAAATAGATTACTATACTTTCCCGACAATAAGCCGCTAATTTTTTACCACGCTTCGAAGCCGCGGCTTATAAAACGATACGGCTAATTTATGGATTTTTTTGTATTCAAAATATAGTTTTCATGTAAAACCGACAGAATCACTGAAAAGGTGTGTCTTTGTTTGGGGGAGTTCGCTCACTGCAGGCGCTGCGGGTTGAACATGTACTTCCTGTTTCGGGGCCTTGAACTTAAAGTATTAGTTTTGTTTTGTCTACTATTCGTCCATAGCGTTTCTACTCGAAAGGATTCTAGAAATGATGAAAAACTGAGTACAAATTGAGAACAGGAAGTATGTGTTAGTAATTGCTTCTTCCTACTCCTTTTTGGACACATTGTAAAGAAAATATGTATCAAATCATGTCGATACTGTATCAAGTTCGAAATAAATTTCAACCAAACAACCAACCATCATTCATCACTCAAATCAATTTTGAGTTACAATATAACTAAAACAATTCATACTTACTAAACCGTCCCATGTGTGATGTCTGTAGGAGTGTTTTCATACATATACATATTTGTAAATGCTATCGTAGTGTACTCAAGCTAGCATCATTAGCATGAGCGAATATGCTAACACCAGTCTCTGTGTTAGTATTATTAACTTACAAAGAAAGGCGTTCTTTTTGTGTTGTTTCAGTTTTGTAAATTCACCAAAACGTCACCGTGGAGTTATTGAGTATGCTTAGCTGATTGGAGAGCTAGCTTCCGCAGCTAGCGGGTCCATGACGATGACTTCTATTTTGTTTGACCAGCCGTTTTACTGCTGTGTTTGGAAACAAATAAGGTATTTATTAATTATTTAACTTTTACAAAATATTTTGCACTGGTATATAGCTGTGGCTAATATATGTAAAAATATTTATTTTGTCTAAAATTTGTTGGGTGTGGCTTAAATACCTGTGCGCTTTATAGCTAATGGTAAATAATAGTTTTGGGGAAATAATTCAACCAAAAATGACACAAATTGTTACTGCATACTTCAGCAGCTACATTCATAACCCGTTTTAAAATGGTTGTAGTGTTATTTACATGCCAAATAGTATATTGTGATATCGTAATGGCAGGAGGCTGCAATATATATATATATACATTATTTGCCATATCGCCCGTCTCTACCAGTCATTTAAAGGCCTACTGCAATGAATTTTTTTTATTTAAACGGGAATAGCAGATCCATTCTATGTGTCATACTTGATCATTTCGCGATATTGCCATATTTTTGCTGAAAGGATTTAGTAGAGAAAATCGACTATAAAGTTCGCAACTTTTGCTCGCTGATAAAAAAAAGCCTTGCCTGTACCGGAAGTAGCATGACGTCACAGGAGGTAATATTCCTCACAATTCCCCTTTGTTTACAATGGAGCGAGAGAGATTCGGACTGAGAAAGCGAGGATTACCCCATTAATTTGAGCGAGGATGAAAGATTCGTGGATGAGGAACGTTAGAGTGAAGAACTAAAGGCAGTGCAGGACGTATCTTTTTTCGCTCTGACCGTAACTTAGGTACAAGCTGGCTCATTGGATTCCACACTCTCTCCTTTTTCTATTGTGGATCACGGATTTGTATTTTAAACCACCTCGGATACTATATCCTCTTGAAAATGAGAGTCGAGCACGCGAAATGGACATTCACAGTGACTTTTATCTCCACGACAATACATCGGTGACACACTTAGCTACTGAGCTAACGTGATAGCATCGTTCTCAAATGCAGATAGAAACAAAATACATAAATCCCTGACTGGAAGGATAGACAGAAGATCAACAATACTATTAAACCGTGGACATGTAACTACACGGTTAATAGTTCTCAGCCTGGCAAAAGCTTAACAATGCTTTTGCTAACGACGCTGAAGCCAACTTAGCAACTTAGCAACCGGACCTCACAGAGCTATGATAAAAACATTCGCGCTCCACCTACGCCAGCCAGCCCTCATCTGCTCATCAACACCCGTGCTCACCTGCGTTCCAGCGATCGACGGCGCGACGAAGGACTTCACCCGATCATCCGTGGGGTGGGCGGCTAGCATCGGCTAGGTGTCTGCTATCCAAGTAAGTAGTCCTTGTTGTGTTGCTACAGCCAGCCGCTATTACACCGATCCCACCTACAACTTTCTTCTTTGCAGCCTCCATTGTTCATTAAACAAATTGCAAAAGATTCACCAACACAGATGTCCAGAATACTGTGGAATTATGAAATGAAAACACAGAGCTTTTTGTATAGGATTCTACGGGCTCCGAATACTTCCCTTGCCCTCGTGACGTCACACGCATACGTCATATCCAAAGGAGTTTTTCAACCGGAAGTTTAGCGGGAAATTTAAAATTGCACTTTATAAGTTAACCCGGCCGTATTGGCATGTGTTGCAATGTTAAGATTTCATCATTGATATATAAACTATCAGACTGCGTGGTTGGTAGTAGTGGGTTTCAGTAGGTCTTTAAATGCATTTTAAAAACCAAAGTTTTCCAAAAAGTCAACCTGAACCAGTGATACTTGTATATGCTGGTCTCTATGAATAACGGTCAGCCATCCAGCCAAGTTACACGACTTGCAAGTGGCTCTGTGTGTTGACATAATGTTTAATTCATGAGTTCCACTCACCCCGTTTATGTGAGTTTGTGACCACAGAGTTGGTGGCAATAAAAATGATAATGACTTGGGAGACAGGAGCCACATTGTGCAAATAACTGTGAGACGGAGTCAAAAGCCAAACAACCGCCTCAAAAGACAAGCTTTCTTCAAGTCTTATGGTAAATGAAAGAGTGCTATAAAACCGAGAATCGGACTAAATCAATTCCAAATCCCTTATACCGGGCAGGAAAATGTAGCTATCTTTCAATAAACCATTCCTGAACACGCTGACATTTGTATATTGTAATTTATTACAGCGTGCCACAAATGTCACATGTCAAGTAGTTTGTCCAATTCTGAATTCAATGAGAGTTTTGTTTATTTTTAAAGTCTCTCAAGACTCTAGAGTTCTAACCCCTGGCACGCATGGTATGACACCACATTTAACAAGCGATCTAGTATTTAGCTCCGAATACACCGCCACTTTGAAGCCCGCATAAACGCGGCCTTCAGTGATGTCCGATTTCAAAGATTGCCTCTCAAAATAACATAATTGATGTCACCACATGACTATTGCTGGAGAAATACTATACAGGAACTTTTTTACGCCCTACTGGATCTATATCAACAGACAACAGTGTACAAAATGGGTTATTTTCTGGCGCATTTAAAAATCTAGTAAAACGCATCAGCAATTAAAACATATCATAAGTGGTACTGTCAAAATTAAAATTGCAAAAAACATACACTGCAAAAAGTCAGTGTTCAAAAACAAGAACAAAAAATACAAATATGAGGGGTATTTTATTTGAACTAAGCAAAATTATCTGCCAATAGAACAAGACAATTTGGCTTGTCAAGACTTTCCAAAAAAGTAACATTAGCTAACTTAAATTAACCCAAAAATACCTTTAAAATAAGAATATTCTTCAGAAACCCACTGTCAGTAAATACAGTTGGTCGCTACATCTGTAAGTGCAAGTTAAAACTCTCCTATTCAAGGCGAAAACCGTTTATCAACAACACCCAGAAACGCTGTCGGCTTCGCTGGGCTTGAGCTCATCTAAGATGGACTGATACAAAGTGGAAAAGTGTCCTGTGGTCTGACGAGTCCACATTTCAAATTGTTTTTGGAAACTGTGGACGTCGTGACCTCCAGACCAAAGAGGAAAAGAACCATCCGGATTGTTATAGGCGCAAAGTTGAAAAGCCAGCATGTGTGATGGTATGGGGGTGTATTAGTGCCCAAGACATGGGTAACTTACACATCTGTGAAGGCGCCATTAATGCTGAAAGGTACATACAGGTTTTGGAGCAACATATGTTGCCATCCAAGCAACGTTACCATGGACGCCCCTGCTTATTTCAGCAAGACAATGCCAAGCCACGTGTTACATCAACGTGGCTTCATAGTAAAAGAGTGCGGGTACTAGACTGGCCTGCCTGTAGTCCAGACCTGTCTCCCATTGAAAATGTGTGGCGCATTATGAAGCCTAAAATAGCACAACGGAGACCCCCGGACTGTTGAACAACTTAAGCTGTACATCAAGCAAGAATGGGAAAGAATTCCACCTGAGAAGCTTAAAAAATGTGTCTCCTCAGTTCCCAAACATTTACTGAGTGTTGTTAAAAGGAAAGGCCATGTAACACAGTGGTGAACATGCCCTTTCCCAACTGCTTTGTCACGTGTTGCAGCCATGAAATTCTAAGTTAATTATTATTTGCAAAAAAAAAATAAAGTTTATGAGTTTGAACATCAAATATCTTGTCTTTGTAGTGCATTCAATTGAATATGGGTTGAAAAGGATTTGCAAATCATTGTATTCCGTTTATATTTACATCTAACACAATTTCCCAACTCATATGGAAACGGGGTTTGTAAAACAAAGCTATTTTTTTTCTTTCAAACTGTCATTGCTCAAAACATAATATTGAATCAAAATCAAAGTTATTATGAATTATTGACCTATCCAAGGTTCCGATTACTTCACATCAAATATTCCACTAAGAAAAATATTTTTTGGTGGAAGATTTTGCAAATTTGGTAAATAAATAACCCAAAAATGTATAATTTGTTATTTTCTTACTGTACCGAAAATAAACCGAACCGTGACCTCTAAACCGAGGTACGTACCGAACCGAAATTTTTGTGTACCCTTACACCCCTACATATAGTAATAATAATAATGGATTATATTTATATAGCGCTTTTCTAGCCACTCAAAGCACTTCACATAGAAGCGAGAACCCATCATTCATTTTTACAATTCATTCATTCATCATTCATTCACCGGTGTGAGCGGCACAGGGGGCAAGGGTGAAGTGTCCTGCCCAAGGACACAACGGCAGCGATTTGGATGGTAAGATATATACACAATAAAGCCTATTATTATTATTGACTAATGATGGACTGAAAATTCGGCCGTCAAAAAAAAGACTTGCCTCACCAAAACCAGATGTTGTGATGAAACATCCACTTCCGCTGGCGGGCTGCATCTTTCCACACGCACACGAATTAAATAGCTCGCCCAAAGCTGACAAAAAAAGTCAGTTGCTGTTTGGACTGACGTCACATTTGAAAAGATCAGATTCCAATTGGATTTGGATGACCTCCTCATGTGGCCTGAATCTGATGCAAAAAGATCAGATTTGAAGCACTTTGTACCGTTTGGACTGGCAAAAATAAAATCTCATTTGTGCCACTTGAGGGCAAAAAAATCAGATTTGGTATGCAGGGTAAACGGGGCCAGAGTGATACACAATTGCTCTAATGACACTAGGGTGGGAGGGTCCATAAGGATTGGTTCTTGGCCCTGTACTCTTCAGCATCTAGCTGGGTGTCATCATGTTATGCTGATGACACCCAACTTTACATGCCCCTAAGGCTGACCAACATGTCAGATTGTAGTCATCTGGAGGCGTGTCTTGAATGAAACTAAACAATGTAAATCCAGCAACTTTTTGCATCTTAACGCTAAAAAAACGGAGATGTTGACAGTCGGCCCTGCTAGAAACAGGCTGTGGAGGGGGGCGTGGTCTGCGAGCCTGCCTCGGAGCGGGGTGTGTAAGGACCGGCCTCGAAGCACAGCTGGCAGGTGATTGGATTACCCAGCTGGGGTTGATCATCCAATCACCTGCCGTGCTTATTAGCAGCAGCCGGACCGAGACACAAAGAGGGAGGTTGGAGTTGCTAATGGACAGACACACGCGCACGAGAGTCCGAAAAGAAGACGACCAGAAAGACTGAAAAGTCAAGGAGCAAGAACTGAAAAGTTGTGTGCTATCATAGCGTGTGTGCGCTGCCAATAAAGGACATTGTGAACACCAGACATCCGGACTACCGTGAAGCTTTGTCAGCGTCAGGAGCAGGGCCGGCCCGTGGCATAGGCCGTATAGGCAAATGCTAAGGGCGCTGTCCATCAGGGGGCGCCACGCCAGTGCCACAAATGTTGGAGAAAAAAAAAAAAAAAAAGTTGGTACTATTATTTCTAAATACAAAAAATAATCCCACGTTAATTAAAATGCAAAGTAAAGCCTATTTAATAGAAATATTATTTGTTACAACATTACGCCCCATCCCCCCGCACGGTGCGCCCCCTCCCTTCCCGTATCATGACTCTTACCACATCAAAAAATCAACACAAGATGTCAAAACGGCCAAAACTGTCAGGTGCCCAAGGAAGAAATAAGAGAAAAGAAGAGGAGGAGAAATGAGAAAAAGACAGAGGTAGCAGGTAGGTAACGTTAGCCTACATGAAATTATTTGTCTGTTACAGAATGTGATAGTAACCTGGCTTTTTAGCATTAAGCTAATGTTACATGATTCGGCAATTGCTAATCAATAAATAGCTAGTTCTGTTTTAACGTTGGGTTAATATTGTAGAGGGGGCTAAATTGTTATGGAAAATAATAATGTAACGTTAGGTAATTACAGCACTCCCACCTTACATTCCTCAGGGACATTTGTATTAGATCTTTTAAGCAGGTGTTTTTTGTTGACATTGTTATTGCCTTCTGGTTAACTAATGTTTGCCCTGCAGGTAATAGTCACTTTATATATTAGGTATAGTTGTAAGCCTAGTTGTTAAAGTGCACATCATTAATGTTAATTAAGCAATATCACATGAGAGGAAATGCTGTTTTTTAATTTGAGCACTGCTGTGATTCGGTTAAAGATAATCATAAGATAACATTCTCATATAATATGTTAATTTGCTTTCTTTAAGTAAAAAAAAAGGTCAAAGACAAAGCTATTCGGTTTCTTGTGAGTATATACACTTCACTGCCGATGTGGCAGGCCTTGCCTAGGGCGCCAGGTTGGTTAGGGCCAGGCCTGGTCAGGAGAACCCACTAGGGAGAGAGACTCCCACACAGGCATCTGCTTAAGGATAGCACTTGGAAATTCCAAAATTAAAACAATTGTCCAAAGCGACTCGGCGAAAAGTCTCAGCCTTATTTTTAACCCAACTCTCTCGTACGAGTTACAAATGAAAAACAGCCTTCTTTCATCTCCATAATATCGCTAACATTTGTCCCATTTTGTCCATCAGTGACGCTATTATCATTATACACGCGCGTTTGTTACGTCTCGCCTTGATTACTCTTACGTTTCTTTTTCGGGTCTCCCCATGTCCAGCATTAAAAGACTGCGGTTGGTACTGTTGCGTTTAAACCAGATGTTCCTCCAAGGGAATTTAAGTTACTGGTCAATCCCAAGTTCTTTGTAATGACATATATGCTGATTATAAGTGACCACCAGAACAGAATAGGTATTTTGTAGTTTATTTCCAAAGCTTTGGAGAGACCAGCCTAGAACAACACATTCAATTGCGTAGCCAAGTTGATCTGAAAACCTTACAGAAGTGTTCTCTTCTTCAATATGCCAAGAGCCCCCACCCTTCAGAGCGAATACACATGTCTATTGTTCTACTTAGCCTGGGACAGGATGAAATAACAAAAAAGGAGTATTGCTACTCCCTGCATTCCGAGCTCAAGGTAAGTTACAGTGTACTATAGGACACGAGATGGAGAAAAAATAGAAAGAGTACAACTGGTAACCAATAGCTATTACAAATATGACTATAGAAAGAAATAACTCTTAAATATGTATATATGTAGATATATATATATATATCTCCGTCAGTACAAAACGCAGCTATTAGACTTTTGACTGGGACAAAACAAGTTTGATCATAATATGCCTATACTGGCCCTCCTGCACTGGCTCCCGGTTCACCTAGGCTGCGTTTCTCAGGTTTTATTACTAACGTGCAAATTACATCTTATCTTGCTGATTGAATTGTACCCTATGTTTCGTCCCAAAAATCTATGTTTCAAAGACGCAGACCAATTAATGACCGCCAGAGCGCAAAAAAACTCTGCAGACTCGGTCTCCAGAACTCTGGAATGCCCTATCAGCAACAGTTAGACATACTACCTCAGTAGAAGCATTCAAGTGCCATTTTAAAACTAATTTATATACTCTAGCCTTTAAATAGACGCCTTTGTAGAACAGTTGATCTGCCACTTTTCTGCACTGTCCCCGCTCTCCTGCCCGGAGAGGGTACCAGGTGGCCACGGTTAATTTCTGGAGAGGTACCAGTCTCGAGGAGGGGTTAGCTGACGCAAATTGAGACCCGAGATGGACCACTCATTGGACCACTGTTCCATGCACAGCTGTACACTTCTCTGCATAGCTGATTGGATGAGCTGGATGAAGATCACTCCCGGCCATAACTATCCGTTGGTTTCCCGATGGACTAAACTCCCACTTTATCTATTAATTCAACAATTTATTAAATTGACAATATTAATTGTAACTGGTGACCCTGGAAGGGTGGTCCCTATATCTGCGATCCCTTCTTGAGTTTCTTTCTATTTCCCGATCCAGGGTTTTTTTAGTTTTTCCTTGCCCAAATGTGGGTTTAGATAAGATGATGTCGTTGTGAGTTTGTAAAGCTTGTGATTAAGGGCTATATAATTAAAATTGTATTAATTATATATCATTTGATTGACAATTAACACTGGAAAAATTTGCAAATCGCTTAACAATAATAGTAATAATATTTCACCATATATACACTACCGTTCAAAAGTTTGGGGTCACATTGAAATGTACTTATTTTTGAAGGAAAAGCACTGTACTTTTCAATGAAGATAACTTTAAACTAGTCTTAACTTTGCTAATGTGGTAAATGACTATTCTAGCTTCAAATGTCTGGTTTTTGGTGCAATATCTACATAGGTGTATAGAGGCCCATTTCCAGCAACTATCACTCCAGTGTTCTAATGGTACAATGTGTTTGCTCATTGGCTCAGAAGGCTAATTGATGATTAGAAAACCCTTGTGCAATCATGTTCACACATCTGAAAACAGTTTAGCTTGTTACAGAAGCTACAAAAGTGACCTTCCTTTGAGCAGATTGAGTTTCTGGAGCATCACATTTGTGGGGTCAATAAAACGCTCAAAATGGCCAGAAAAAGAGAACTTTCATCTGAAACTCGACAGTCTATTCTTGTTCTTAGAAATGAAGGCTATTCCACAAAATTGTTTGGGTGACCCCAAACTTTTGAACGGTAGTGTACCTATCCATTTTTTTCAATTTGTCAATTCACTCACTTGTTGAGGCTCATTGGGAAGTTGGAGCCTTCCTAAAACATCTGGGTTGTTAAACATTTTAATCCAAATCTGAATTATATTGTTAAAAACCTATTAACAAAGCGGTCCCTGGCAACAGGATTTGCAATGTTATTTTTAACTTACCATAAGTCCTGAACTGGATATAAATGGTTTCTGAAACTAGAGGTTTTGCACTTTCACTAACCTGTGGGTCATTTTGGTCATCTGAAAAACTGAGTAACAGATAGGGCTTGTATCGATTTAAATATAAAGTCTGAAATACCACGTTGTGCCCTGCATGCCCTTACTGTTAGTCACAATCCTTTCTTTGTTCATTGAGCAACTTGTCCATGCAGACAGCCAGGGAGAACTGGTTGTGGAGGTCTTGGGGAAACTCAAACTGCACAAGATGGCCCTTAACACTGTTGTAAAGATCCAAGTAGAAAGAATCCAAGAGGGTGGCAGAGTTCCAGTCTCTCTCGGCTGCCAGCACCCGGAATTTATGGTGTATTGTAATTTTACGGAGACACTTGGGTGCCCCTTTTGCAGCTGGAGGAGAACCCATGCAGCCGAGCTTCTCTTCCTGGCAGAGTCCGGTGTAAGGTATTTTCCATGGCCTTTGAAAATGCAGCAAAGGAGCCACAGAGCATTGACTGTCAACTCCATTCTGCCGTTACCCATGCTGCTGCTCTGCTCTTCCCGACATGTGGGAGATGGTGAAAGAGGACATGTCCTCTGGCTGAAGTTCAAAAGACAGCTGGCACTGGATAAGGAATTGGCGGACATCGCAGTATTCTCCAGAAAACCGTTTGGGGCGAGACAGCAAAGGGAGAAAACAGGAACGTTTGTGTTTGCTAGTGGCGAGATGGTTCCGGTTAGTGGCGGAGCGTCTGGTGTTGAGCAAGGTCGGAGGATGGCAAGTACCGCCGAAAGCCGGGCTTCCAGAGCCTCAAGTTTCAAGTTTCAAGTTTCAAGTTTTTTTTCACAATACCATAGAACAATTACAATAGTAGTGAATATCATTTAAGGATGGTGGTAAGTGAAAGGGTCCCCCAAAAAAGCTAGAAGAAGCTTTTGGCAGGGGGTCCAGAGGACAGTATATGCATGGAATGCTGAAACATGGTGGCAAGCACAAAAAACGCTATATGATAAACACAAAATAAGAGTACTAAAGCAAGCATACAAGTACATACATACATTCATTCAACCATGCACAACCCAACAATAGTCTACCCCACATGAGGCATTAGAGATAGGTGGTTAATAGGTAAGATTTCAGTTTCTTTTTGAAGTTGGAGAATGAATACAGCATCCTGAGGCTCTCATCAAGCCGGTTCCAAATCTTTGGTCCCCTGCATACAACACTTCGAGCGGTATAAGCCAGCAGACGATGTTTACCTGATATCAGATCAATGTTACGAGTGTTGTGGGCATGCTGGGGATGGTAGATAGGAACCAAGCTACAGAGCCTAAGATTCAGCCTGTGGATGACTTGATAGGTTAGACAAGCATTGTGATAAATATTGAACTCTGTCAGTCTTAAGAGATGATAATTATGGAATAGATGTTGAGTCGGAGCATTAAACTTGGACCATGACAGGGCCCGTATGATTTTCTTTCGCATGGATTCTAATTTGTGAAGGTAGCTAGGGAAGGTGTTACACCAGATGACATTGCAGTAGTTTAGATGTGGTTCAAATAGAGTTGTATATAGGGTAAGTAGAGCATAAAGAGGAAGATAATGACGTAGGTGAAAGAACAGGCCAACATATTTGGATAATTTGTTTAACAGATGGCTAATGTGACATTTGAAATTGAGGTATTCGTCAATGATGACCCCCAGGAATTTTGTGGAGTTCAGCCTCCATCCGGGCATTTCGGTGGGAGCACAGGCTATAGAGACTTGCTCCAAGCAAACCCTTATAGAGTCCGTTTCTGGTGGGTCCATCTGTCTGGAAGGTTCTTTCTGTTACGCTCTTGGAGCAAAAGGGACCCCAGAAGCAGAGAGGCTGAGATGAACGTTTAACAAAGTCTTCATAGAAAGCACAGGAAGGCGAAACACAAAACAATGGCCATTGCGGGAAAAGACTATCAAATATTAGCTAAAAGGAAGGTGGAGGGAAAGCAACTAAATATAAAGTAACAATATAAATACTTACCAGGTCCGAACCAGAAACGTAGTGAAGAACTGTTCAGTCTGGTCTGATGTGCAGAGACGGAAAGAACCAGCAGGTGAGTGCAATCAGCTAGTGATTGCCAGCAGGTGTGCCCTGAGCTCCAGCGTTCCTCTCGCGTCATGGCCACTAGAGGGAGACAGAGAGCAAAGCAAGCAGAAAGTACAGCTATGACATTGTTTAACACGAGTATCCAACATTGTAAAGTTCACCTTTTTTTAAATTTCAAGATCAAGGGTAGACATGGTATGTCATTATTGGACCTGGACTACCTCCGCTAAGGGACATATAAAAGTAAATGGTCACATTTCTTCACCAATAATAACGTGCAAAACAGGTGATGGTTATAAAGTACCCTTTCCAAAAGATGATTATTGTAATGATAAAAACAGAGGCAGATGTGAAACCGATATTAAAACTTCCCCCAAGCACCGTGATTAAAATTCCTCTGCCAACATTAACTAGCTTCACTCGAGGACGATGTCTTTTTTTACATTTTGCAGGACACACAACACGGAATCCAATTAATGATCAGTGTATCTGGTGCATCGTTTAATTGCGTGGAATTAGAGGTTTGAGACACCCACAGCCAGCTGCAGTCCAAATTAGCGTGACATAACGGCGTAACACAATGCCGGAGCCACTTTTATAGTGGCTTTGTGTAAAAGAGGCAGGATGAAACACAGTTTAATTGTGTCATTAGCAAATGAAGAGGAGGGGTGCCACTGACACACTGCAGGTAAATATGCTGAAAAAGATGAGATCATTATAGATCATACGCCATGCAAAAAAGTCAGTATTGTTTACCTTAATGAATGCTAATACATCCGTTTGTTAATTAAGTCTTGCTTTTTTTTTTCCACAGAAGTTTTATTTCAAACTGTTCTTCTGCAGTGTAGCATTCCTTTAGCTTTCAGTTAGTAAGGTTTGTACGATCTGGGTTTTTGCTCAGTTTACCTGCTAAAACATCCACCGAATGGTGAAAAACTGCAAATAATTGATGCATAAAAGGCTAAAACTATGCCTATTTTAGATACTTGAAACCCTGTGATCTGGCTCTGTCATGATATTTGCCGCTGTTGGTGTGACCTCAGGATGTAGAGACGGCAGGCAGCCTATTCAATGCCAAAATAGTGGAATGTCACTACCACTGTTTTCTGTTTGACTAAATTCACTAGATCAGTGGCTCGCAAACCTTTTTTTTTTTTACCAAGTACCACCTTAGAAAAAACGTGACTTTCCAAAGACCACCCTAATGACCAACATTCAAATATAGTAGCGTAGTATGCCTAAGAATCCATTAAAAACAAGGCATAGGTTTTATTTAACAAGTATATTTAATATGTTTGACCGCTGTAACATTACACACGGTTTGAACAGCAACATTGTGTTTGAATATAGAAGAATACAACTCTTTGCTTTATTTATGTGATTGTTTGGCGTACCACCACTGCACTAGATTAAGCCTTTTCTAACATTCCACAAAAAAAAATAAAAAATATTATGGCTTGTGTAAAGGGGAACTGCACTTTTTTTTAAAATTCTGCCTATAAAAGCCCTTAAAAACATCCAAACAACATTAAGGTTTTATTTACATGATGTAAGTATATATGTAGTAACAAGCACATTTATAATAACATTTAATATTTTTGTATTTATTTAGTGATACGTATTTACGTACCACTGATTACTACTCAGTACAGACTTCATGAGAGACAACAAACATAATACAACATCACTTACTGTACAAGGTCTGCTGTCATTAGGATGCCGACTGATAGAATCTTGTTATAGTCCCATTTGGATGAAGAATGACTCATAAACCTAGCATTTTTTCGTGTCGTTCTCGTCATTTCTGACTCTGAATTGGATGCCAAAGTCAGAATACGTACTCATCCTTATACTATCCAGGTGAAAGGCATGATTTATGATCTACAATAAACTTCCATGAGCAGGGCAGCAAGGAAGCAGCTTTCCACTCAATGATGTAAACGTCGGCACGCAAGCTTGTGATCACAGCGCCGCCATAAAGAGTTAGTCTGCGTTAGCGTTTATAATAACGATATCACTAATAGTTGGTTAATATTCAAGTCACAAAATGTAAACAGAATATTGTTAGTGGTTTTTTGGATTGTTATTTATTGGGTTTTATGGGCGGAATAGAGGACGTCCCAATGGCTCCGTTTTAAGCAAACTTTTATTTATGTTTATTAACGAGTTTAAATGCATTTTATAAATATACATTCGTCGTCGTGTCTTTCCTAATGATTGTGAATGACAGGCAACATTCTAAAAAAGTGCAGTTCCCTTTTAATATTGTCTAAGATTGATACTGCATGGTATCAGCCAACACTCAAAGTTCCGATATCGGTATATTATCGGAAGTGAAAAAGTTGTATCGGGACACAACTGGCAAAGACTTTCGGTTTTTGGGACCGCTGGTGTAAAACAAGCAATAGTAGTGTTGGGTTCAAACACTGATGACATCTATTAAACAAGACAAGAGGCAAAGAAATAAACCGAGACAGAATTCAATTTGGACTCAATATATTGAGGAGAGTCGCCTTTACACTGTACCCTTGTACAGTATCTCAGCACGCTCTGCCAAAAGATTGTATGCCTCCTTCTTTGATTTTGGACCCTCCCCGACCACATGGCCACAGCTGTTTCCAAAGGACAAAGGTCGCAAAAAGTTCACAGAAAAGGTCGTAAACAATTCACAGAAAAGGTCAGTTCAAAAACAGTTCATAAAATAGTTCAAAAAGAGTTCCATTAAATAGTTCAAAAAGAGTTCGTCTGGAAATTGGGCAGATCCTGTCATCTCTCCGCTTTGAAGTCCTTGGACCAGAACAACATCCTTCTGTTGATTACCATACATGAGAGAAAACAGAAAACCCTTCATGTGGCTCTCCCCCTTACACAGTGGAGTTTTACGAGCATTCTTCTTGGTAGGTTTCAAAGACAGCTTTTGTCTACTTACTTGACAGAACTCAATGTAACACAAAGTTTTTTGTGATAATTTAGAAACAATTATTCTAACAAGTAGTGACAATATTACTTGAAGAGAATTAACTAACATTGACAATCTGCTCTGTATACCTTGTGATGCTAATATTATTTAGAGTCATAGTGTTTTTCCACGTTGTAGAGATGGCTTATATCGGTTGAATTAGGAACATCTTTATCAGGGCCGGCCCATGGCATAGGCCGTATAGGCAAATGCTAAGGGCGCCGTCCATCAGGGGGCACCACGCCAGTGCCACAAATGTTGGAGAAAAAAAATAAAAAAATAGTTGGTACTATTATTTCTAAATACAAAAAATAATCCCATGTTAATTAAAATGCAAAGTAAAGCCTATTTAATAGAAATATTATTTGTTACAACATTACGCCCCCCCCCCCCCCCCCCCACCCCCCTGCACGGTGCGCCCCCTCCCTTCCCGTATCACGACTCTTACCACATCAAAAAATCAACACAAGATGTCAAAACGGCCAAAACTGTCAGGTGCCCAGGGAAGAAAAAATAGAAAAGAAGAGGAGGAGAAACGAGAAAAAGACAGAGGTAGCAGGTAGGTAACGTTAGCCTACATGAAATGATTTGTCTGTTACAGAATGTGATAGTAACCTGGCTTTTTAGCATTAAGCTAATGTTGCATGATTCGGCAATTGCTAATCAATAAATAGCTAGTTCTGTTTTAACGTCGGGTTAATATTGTGGAGGGGGCTAAATTGTTATGGAAAATAATAATGTAACGTTAGGTAATTACAGTACTCCCACCTTACATTCCTCAGGGACATTTGTATTAGATCTTTTAAGCAGGTGTTTTTTGTTTACATTGTTATTGCCTTCTGGTTAGCTAATGTTTGCCCTGCAGGTAATAGTCACTTTTCCACCCCTTTATATATTAGGTATAGTTGTAAGCCTAGTTGTTAAAGTGCACATCATTAATGTTAATTAAGCAATATCACATGAGAGGGAATGCTGTTTTTTAATTTGAGCACTGCTGTGATTCGGTTAAAGATAATCATAAGATAACATTCTCATATAATATGTTAATTTGCTTTCTTTAAGTAAAAAAAAAGGTCAAAGACAAAGCTATTCGGTTTCTTGTGAGTATATACACTTCACTGCCGATGTGTGTGTGTGTGTGTGTGTGTGTGTGTGTAAAATCTTGCCTAGGGTGCCAGATTGGTTAGGGCCAGGCCTGATCTTTATTAATAAAGTATTTCTGATTCTGATTCTGATTATATGTAGGGTTGAAACCATTCCTCACATATTTTGAGTAACTTATTTACAAAACGTGATTGAACCTTTTGTTTCTGCCTCAAAGAATCGTTTATTTATCTGTAAAGCTAAAAGCATGACGACCTTTAATGTGGTCCAACGTGCCTACGTAACCCATGCGGAGAAAGAGATCAGTGTTTCCAATTGATTCATTTATTTGAGGCTGACATTTATAAACAAATGATATTTGCCCTTCCACAAATGAGTGTTTGCCACTTACGGTTCGCCCTGAGTCATAGACAAATTATAATGAGAGTGTGGCGGCATGTATCGTAACTCCGCTTTTACAACACGCCTGCTTTGCCAAAAAAACTTAGCACAAGGAATCTGTGTTTTAAAGTTAGCAACGTTGTCACTATATTTAGCGAGTACAGGTAAAGCGGGGAGCGTGTTTTGCGTCGTGCATTCATTTTAATCAAATATAAGCAAATGAGGGATTTTTAATCTGTTAGGTTGGAATTCTTCTCAATATTGATACTCTTGTTGATATTATTCATTTTTGTTTGACTACTTTTGGATTGTTTTGTGTCATGTTTGTGTGTCCTCTCAATTACTCTATTTTGGTATTCTGAATGTTACTGGGCCGGGTTTTGGAATTGGAATTGTATTATTATTGTATTATTGTGTAGTATTTTGTTGGACTGATTAATTAAAAACGAAAAAAAAAATACAAGCGGTCACGAAAGACATAGTATTTGGCGCGCGAGTGAGCAGGGGGATCCGCCTCCACAAGCCCACCGCTATCACAGTGTTGCATTGCGTCCACAAAACCTCCAAAAGTGTGAAACCTTGCTTGGAACAAGCTTAAAAAAACACTTTCATTGTTTGCAACTAGAGATTTCCGATAATGGCTTTTTTGCCGATATCCGATATTCCGATATTGTCCAACTCTTAATTCCGATATCAACCGATACCGATATATACAGTCGTGGAATTAACACATTATTATGCCTAATTTTGCTGTGACGCCCCACTGGATGCATTAAACAATGTAACAAGGTTTTCCAAAATAAATCAACTCAAGTTATGAAACAAAAGGCCAACATGGCACTGCCATATTTATTATCGAAGTCACAAAGTGCATTATTTGTTTTAACATGCCTCAAAACAGCAGCTTAGAATTTGGGACATGCTCTCACTGAGAGAGCATGAGGAGGTTAAGGTGGGCGGGGTTGAGGTGGACGGGGGGCGGGGGGTGTATATTGTAGCTTCCCGGAAGAGTTAGTACTGCAAGGGGTTCTGGGTATTTGTTCTGTTGTGTTTATGTTGTGTTACGGTGCGGATGTTCTCCCGAAATGTGTTTGGCATTCTTGTTTGGTGTGGGTTCACAGTGTGGTGCATATTTGTAACAGTGTTAAAGTTGTTTATACGGCTACCCACAGTGTGACCTGTATGGCTGTTGACCAAGTATGCTTGCATTCACTTGTGTGTGTGAAAAGCCGTAGGTATTATGTGATTGGGCCGGCACGCAAAGGCAGTACCTTTAAGGTTTATTGGCGCTTTGTACTTCTCCCTACGTCCATGTACCACTCCGTACAGCGGCGTTTTAAAAAGTCATAAATGTTACTTTTTGAAACCGATACCAATAATTTTGAAACCGATACCGATAATGTCCGATATTACATTTTAAAGCATTTATCGGCCGATATTATCGGCAGTCCGATATTATCGGACATCCCTATTTGCAACACATTGGCTCCTTGATAAAGTAAGGGCATCCGTGTCTCTTTTCTTAAGACACATGGCACATTGGAGAAATAAAATAAAGAAAAAAAAACATAAAATATGAAAAAAAAACATTAAAACGGCATAATGTAATGAGAAAAAGCCGACATGTTGACACTACCGTAAATTCCAGGCTGTTTTTCCTACACTTTGAACCCTGCACTTTATAGGACAGAGCTGTTGATTTATGGATTTTTCTTCACTGACAGCAATAATAAAAATAGTTTAAAAAACCCCCAAAAACAAGCAAAAACTGTTAAGTTTACAGAGGGGAGATGACGGCTCAGAAACCAGGGGGCAGTAATGTTCAATAATTTATTATATATATAGTCAATATATATAATAATAATAAACAATACTAACTAATAAACTAAACTAAGGAAATGGAGAGTGTCAAAGCCCAAGAGTGTGTGTGTGTGTGTGTGTGTGTGTGTGTATGTGTGTGTGAGGCTATGTGTGTACCGTATTTCCAGAGTATAAGTCGCTTTATACAGAAGGAAAAAAACACATATAAGTCGCACTGGAGTATAAGTCGCATTTTTTGGGGACATTTATTTGATAAAACCAAACACCAAGAATAGACATTTGAAAGGCAATTTAAAATAAATAAAGAATAGTGAACAGTCGCTTCTGAGTATAAGTCGCACCCCCGGCCAAACTATGAAAAAAACTGCGACTTATAGTCCGAAAAATACGGTAGTTAGCTGAAGTGTGTGTTACCAAGTGTTGTGAGGGAAGGAACGAGGCAGACCGTCGGAGCAGGCAGGTGGTCCAGGGCAGGAGAGGAGTGACAAGGTCCGTGTCCGGGCGAGGGTCAAGGATCAAGGAAGGCAGTCCAAAGTCCACAGAGGAAAACAACGGAAGAATCAACAAGGGCAAAACTCGGGAGGGCACTGAGGGAGGACAAACAAGGAAGTCAGGCACGGAGGGAAAACGCAGAGGGAAAACAGAGAGCATCAAGCTAGAGTAGGCTTACGGTACACCATTGACAAACTAAGTTCTCGCCAGGATCCTTGGGTCCACTGGTCCTTTATTCAGCTCCTTCTCATTAGGTCCAGGTACGCTGATTGCTGATCGCCTCTGGCTGCCCGTGGGCGCGGTCTACGCGGCAAGCGTGGGGGCTTGTCTTGCGGAGCTCACAGCGGAGCTCCTAGGTGCTCCCGCAGAGAAGGGAGAAGCAGACTGCGCGTGCGGCGTAACATAAACACTGGGAATGTGTTTCATTGTTTGTGCTATGGCGCCATCTTCTGGACAAGTTTGATTACTGCAGTTGCTGCGGTGTCCTTCCATTTCCCGGTAGTGATTTCACCAGAAAGTGGCGTGCAAAGAAACCTGGCGCGAACAAACAGCTGCAGAGCAGAGCACCAATGAAAGACAAACCCACCACAAGCAACAAAATCAATCATCAACTTTGTATACTTTAAGTTAAAAGTTAAAGTACCAATGATTGTCACACACACACTAGGTGTGGCGAAATTATTCTCAGCATTTGACCCATCAACCCTTGATCACCCCCTGGGAGGTGAGGGGAGCAGTGGGAAACATTTTTGGTGATTTACCATAAAACGGCAAAGGTAAATGATTCATTTGTGCTAATTAGCTCATGTTGATACTGTCCGTCAATCCCTTTTCCTGGCCTTGCCCTCTTTTACTGTTCGGATTTCTGCTCATGTCTCCAAATAATGATGTCCTCGGAGAGCGAGATATGACTGCAGACAGGCGATTACAGAGAAAAAGCTACAATCAATGGACAATGAATGCCAATGAATCTCTTGTGAGAAAGGTGCAGGACTGAGAGCGCTTTCCAAGACTCCGGCATGGCTTTGATTAATGTTCTGCCTTGCAGTGAATGGTAACCAGCAATCCCACAATGCATTGCAGGCCACGGTTTTGAGACTTGGGGCTTCAATCCCCGCAAGCCTTCTCTATGCCCACATAGCTTTTTGCGACGCCTCCCAGCTGACCGAGGTACTAATGGGGCCATTAACAGTTTTGCCGTGGTCATTAATCACCCGCTCTGATGGAGTCAAATCTCATTGAGTGTAGAATAATCTGGAAAAGACACTTTGTCGCGCTTGTTTTCACTCACACTTTTTGTGTAGCTCTTGGCAGTGATGGGCAAGCTACTTAGAAAATGTAGTAATATAGGCTACAAGTTAATCTCGATTAAATTTAGCGGAGCTACAGGGAAGCTATTCCTGGAGAATTGTAGCAAGCTACACTGCAAAAGTAGCTTGCTACATCAAAGCTACATTTAACGGCATTTCTGTCTACGGGCTCACATGTATAATATCAATGTTAATGTAACTGAGAATGTATATACATATATAATATATATATATATATATATATATATATATATATATATATATATATATACATATATACATATATATACATACATATATATACATATATATATATATATATATATATATATATATATATATATATATATATATATATATATATATATATATACATATGTATGTATGTGTGGGAAAAAATCACAAGACTATTTCATCTCTTCATCTCGGAGATGAAATAGTCTTGTGATTTTTTTCCCACACATACATATTACGCTCTACCACGGTATCGAGCACTATTTTTTTGGATAATCTAATTAAGACATATATATATATATATATATATATATATATATATATATATATATATATATATATATATATATATATATATATATATATATATGTATATATATGTCTACATACATATCTATGTATATATATATATATATATATATATATATATATATATATATATATATATATATATATATATATATATATATATATATATATATATATATATATATATATATATATATATATATATATATATATACTTATATATATACATATATATACCGTATTTTTCGGACTATAAGTCGCAGTTTTTTTCATAGTTAGGCCGGGGGTGCGACTTATACTCAGGAGCGACTTATGTGTGAAATTATTAACACATTACCGTAAAATATCAAATAATATTATATAGCTCATTCACGTAAGAGACTAGACGTATAAGATTTCATGGGATTTAGCGATTAGGAGTGACAGATTGTTTGGTAAAGGTATAGCATGTTCTATATGTTATAGTTATTTGAATGACTCTTACCATAATATGTTACGTTAACATACCAGGCACGTTCTCAGTTGGTTATTTATGCCTCGTATAACGTACACTTATTCAGCCTGTTGTTCACTATTCTTTATTTATTTGAAATTGCCTTTCAAATGTCTATTCTTGGTGTTGGGGGTTTTATCAAATAAATTTCCCCAAAAAATGCGACTTATACTCCAGTGCGACTTATATATGTTTTTTTCCTTCTTTATTATGCATTTTTGGCAGGTGCGACTTATACTCCGGTGCGACTTATACTCCGAAAAATACGGTACTTATATATATTCATATATACATATATTGTTTTAAATAAAATGTTTATAAAAATATAAAATATATAAATCCCCTGACAGGCAGGGAAACCTGCAAAACAGGCTTGTAGGGATGATATAGCCTCTGAGTTTTATATATATATATATATATATATATATATATATATATATATATATATATATATATATATATATATATATTCCTTCTGGATGAAGTAATCACATTTATGCCCTTAAGCACCAAAGCTGGTTGAACCGACAGACTGTGGAAATTATGATGATAAATCTTTTAAAGTGATCTCTATTGGATTAGTGTTGCGCCTCTCGGGTCACAATAAGGACACATAAGATATGTCTGGATTAATGGGTAATGGCTTGCATCAATATGACTGTAATGTCATTTTGTGAAGCATCCCGGTCGTTACTGGGCGAGCAAAGAGTGGTCCTCCACTCACTGTAATGACTGGGATGTCAGGAAAACAAATGTTATTACACGGCACTATTAGATACAGTTGTTATTGCTGTGACGGAAGTTGCAGAAGCGAGACGTCAACGTATATCTCATGTTGTCTTTCCTTCAAATGCGAGCCGACAGTGCATTTGCATGAAAATGTACAACTTGTGCTAGTTACTCAGCTTTTGTAAGTCATTCTTAAAGTTGACTTACAGATCTGCAATTCAGAACTGTGTGGCACTAAAGTCTCCTGGACTTGTCTCGTTTGTTAGTAACTGTTAGCCTATTTGCCTGAATAGATACAAATAAAACACATAGTTGCTCAAATAATGACTTAAATAGTTACAACAGAGCGTTTTTCGATGATATATTTTTTTAAGTAGCTGGGGCCTCATGTAGCAATATGTTGCCATCCAAGCAACGTTATCATGGACGCCCCTGCTTATTTCAGCAAGACAATGCCAAGCCACGTGTTACAACAGCGTGGCTTCATAGTAAAAGAGTGCGGGTACTAGACTGGCCTGCCTGTAGTCCAGACCTGTCTCCCATTGAAAATGTGTGGTGCAATATGAAGCCTAAAATACCACAACGGAGACCCCGGACTGTTGAACAACTTAAGCTGTACATCAAGCAAGAATGGGAAATAATTCCACCTGAAAAGCTACAAAAATGTGTCTCTTCAGTTCCCAAACGTTTACTGAGTGTTGTTAAAAGGAAAGGCCATGTAACACAGTGGTAAAAATGCCCCTGTGCCAACTTTTTTGCAATGTGTTGCTGCCATTAAATTCTAAGTTAATGATTATTTGCAAAAAAAAACAAGTTTCGCAGTTCGAATATTAAATATCTTGTCTTTGCAATCTATTCAATTGAATATAAGTTGAAAAGGATTTGCAAATCATTGTATTTTGTTTTTATTTACGAAATACACAACGTGCCAACTTCACTGGTTTTGGGTTTTGTACATGTGCGTGGCCTAAACAAATTTCATAATTTAGTGCTGCACCCCATTTGAAAAGTTAGTGACTGTTTAGTCCCAATATAAATAACATTTGTGTAATTTTAGCCTGCTCACAGCCAGATTATAGTTTCAAGTGAAAATGATGTAATATTCGATTTGGTTTGCAATCTTTGAAATGTAAACATGCCAGCGCTATCAAAACATCACACGTAACACTGTTATAACACTTAGTTACAAAAGAAACGTTGCTTGGAGTGATGAATGAAGAATCCGTACGAGTAGAAACGCTACGGACGGCTACAAGACTGAACGGCACTCTACTTTCTGTTGAAAGCACTACTGGTAAACGGAAGGACACTGCAGCACCTGCAATGAGCGAAACGTCTAAAACAGGGGTGTCAGACATGCGGCCCGCGAGACGTTATTTAATTTAATGTTAGTGCGGCCCGCGAGTTTTGTATGAATGGTGTTTGACAGCGTCATACTTGCCAACCCTCCCGATTTTATGCGCCACACTGTGAACCCACACCAAACAAGAATGACAAACACATTTCGGGAGAACATCCGCACCGTAACACAACATAAACACAACAGAACAAATACCCAGAATCCCATGCAGCCCTAACTCTTCCGGGCTGCAATATACACCCCTGCTACCACCAAACCCCACCCCCCAACCCTGCACCCCCACACATCAACCCCCCCCTCCGTGCGTCGGTTGAGGTGGGCGGGGTTGGGGGGGGGCGGGGTTTGGTGGTAGCGGGGTGTATATTGCAGCCCGGAAGAGTTAGGGCTGCAAGGTGTTCTGGGTATTTGTTCTGTTGTGTTTATGTTGTGTTTAGGTGCGGATGTTCTCCCGAAATGTGTTTGTCATTCTTGTTTGGTGTGGGTTCACATTGTGGCGCATATTTGTAACAGTGATAAAGTTGTTTACACGGGTACCCTCAGTGTGACCTGTATGGCTGTTGATCAAGTATGTCTTGCAGTCACTTACGTTTGTGTACAGAAGCCAAATACAACATGTAACTGGGCCAGCACGCTGTTTGTATGGTGAAAGACAGGACGCGACGACAGGTTGTAGAGGATGTTAAAGGCAGTGCTATCACAGCACGCCCTTAATATTATTGTCCGGGTGAAAATCAGGACAAATTCGGGGGAATAGTTGCCCCGGGAGATTGTCGGGAGGGGCACTGAAGTTCGGGAGTCTCGGCAAGTATGTTGCTCCGGCGGGATAGTGTTGGAAGCATATCCATATTTAAGTGTTACTTCTTTCTAAAAACTCCTATAGTCATATTTACATCAGCTAATGTCTCGTGTGGTACAAAGTGCTTGGATTCGAGTGTCCTTGGTTAGAGTCAGAGCGCTGTCTTTGTTGAGACTGCCATTACATTCCTAAGATAAGGAGCACAGCTAGACTGGGGAAACAGCAGGTGGGGGGGACAGGAGAAGGAGGAAGTAGACAGGAGTTCCGGGGTTTTGGTAGACCGATCTGGACCGGGCTAGGGAACGCTTGGGTGCTGGGTTGGTCTCAGGTTTGTCCTCTAAGCTTTGAGAATAAACTACAAAATACCAACTATTGCCTGGAGATTGAATATAAACATCAGCGTATTGCCATAAAAAGAATCTGGGAGAGACTAGCAATTTGAATTCCCCATTGGAGGAATGCTGGTCGACGCAACAATAGCCATTCCAAAGAAGGTGAATTCATTAAAAAGTGCATGTTAGAAATCTTTTCTTGCGGCCCAGCCTCACCCAGTTTCTGCATCCAGTGGCCTCCAGGTAAATTGAGTTTGAGACCCCTGGTCTAAAAGATGGCGCCATAGCACAAACAATGAAACACATTCTCAGTGTATTTGCTTGTTTTTTTTGGAAAACTTTTTTTTTACGGCCGTCAGTGAAGTAAAATCCATAAATTAGCCTCACCATCTTATAAGCCCCTGGGTCCAAAGTGTAGGAAAAATAAAATGTACGGTATATTCACACAAAATATCGTAACTGTTAAACCAGCCTGAATTTTACTCGGTATCCGATCGACAAAAAAAAAATCAGTGGTATCGCACATCACCACAAACTGCGATAGACTTTTCCAGCTACTGTTTTCCTTCTCTGGTCCCAGTGACACATTTCAAGATGTTCATCAAGAAGATCAATGCGAGGATTCATCAGGCTAAATGAGTGGTTAAGGGAGCATGAAACAGTAGTTTCACACATGGATTGACCACCATTAAGTCCAGCCCTTAACCATGCACCCAATAATCCATTGTCAATCCAAATCCTTTTCAGGCTCGTTGGTAGGCTGGACTTTAACCCATCCCCACAAAAACTGCTGTCTTTTCGTGACTTTGCCACGGTCACTGCTCCAATCAACGCAGGCTGAAGGTCAGTTTTCCACCAATGTCATTGAAATAGAAGAGCAAAAACTTCCTCCCGAGGGCACTGTTAGAACATTTCTGTTCATAATGAAAGTAAAACAAACTAGTTTCATAGCACTGTGGGGAGCATCACTGACCACACTTTGGAAAACAAACAAAAAAGTGAGTTTGTGAACTAAAGAAAAGTTTGTGTGGTTTTATGAAGGTATTCTCTATTCACAAACTTGACCATTATTTCACGGCGCTACAATGGAACATTTCTATCCGGACTCCACAAGCAGCAGTGCACCGCAGGGAGCGTCACCTTATGTCAGCAGTGGGGGAAAAAAAAAGATCCACATCCAAAGGATATAATCAGACTGCAAGGGATTGGTGAAGGAAGTCAGCGGACCTCTGCGGTTTGGATGTGGCCTTCACTATGACATGTAAAAAAATACCTGCGAGCTGACTTAACTTTTGTGGACAAAACTGCAGTAGAACTCAGACAGTATGCTTCAAAAATAAGAAAGCTTTTTTAGGGTAGTTAATCAATCAATCAATCAATGTTTATTTATATAGCCCTAAATCACAAGTGTCTCAAAGGGCTGTACAAGCCACAACGACATCCTCGGTACAGAGCCCACATACGGGCAAGGAAAAACTCACCCCAGTGGGACGTCGGTGAATGACTATGAGAAACCTTGGAAAGGACCGCATATGTGGGTAACCCCCCCCCCCCCCCCCCCCCTCTAGGGGAGACCGAAAGCAACGGATGTCGAGTGGGTCTGACATAACATTGTGAAAGTCCAGTCCACAGTGGATCCAACACATCAGCGGGAGTCCAGTCCACAGCGGGGCCAACAGGAAACCATCCCGAGCGGAGACGGGTCAGCAGCGCAGAGATGTCCCCAACCGATGCACAGGCTAGTGGTCCACCCGGGGTCCCGGCTCTGGACAGCCAGCACTTCATCCATGGCCACCGGACCTATGCAACTCCCCCTCGCAAGGGACAGGGGAGAAGAGGAGAGAAGAAAAGAAACGGCAGATCAACTGGTCTAAAAAGGGGGGGTCTATTTAAAGGCTAGATTATACAAATGAGTTTTAAGATGGGACTTAAATGCTTCTACTGAGGTAGCATCTCTAACTGTTACCGGGAGGGCATTCCAGAGTACTGGAGCCCGAATAGAAAACGCTCTATAGCCCGCAGACTTTTTTTTGGCTCTGGGAATCACTAATAAGCCGGAGTTCTTTGAACGCAGATTTCTTGCCGGGACATATGGTACAATACAATCGGCGAGATAGGCTGGAGCTAAACCGTGCAGTACTTTATACGTAAGTAGTAAAACCTTAAAGTCGCATCTTAAGTGCACAGGAAGCCAGTGCAGGTGAGCCAGTATAGGCGTAATATGATCAAACTTTCTTGTTTTTGTCAAAAGCCTTGCAGCCGCATTTTGTACCAACTGTAATCTTTTAATGCTAGACATAGGGAGGCCCGAAAATAATACGTTACAGTAATCGAGACGAGACGTAACGAACGCATGAATAATGATCTCAGCGTCGCTAGTGGACAAGATGGAACGAATTTTAGCGATATTACAGAGATGAGTTAACTGGGCTACCATTATTTTATTTATAATTGTGATCATCACCTGCTCCTGTTATTTATACAGATGATTCTTGGATTTTCCAGTGGGTGTATTTAAAGGAGAAAAAGTATCATGCATACAAACCCTATTTCCATATGAGTTGGGAAATTGTGTTAGATGTACACCACAGACAAGTAAACACACAAAAAGCAGAGAAATACAAGCCAAGGACAGACTAAAATATATCATTTAAAATATATATATATGCATATAAAACGGGCAAATAAAAAAAATATCCTAAAAGCAATTTGTTAGATAAAAGGCAGTTAAAATTTTAAAAACAGTTTAAACAATTCAAAGTCTCATGCTGGGTTAAAAGCCGGTGAGTAAAAATGGGATTTTGGTCATAATTTTGCGTAGATTATGTTTTACAGACAATCTCTTTTGTAGGCGGTTTTATTTACGTGCCTCCATTTTGAAAACCTCTTCTCCCCGCTATCTTTTAGCACTTCCATAGCGAATCTACTAACAGATTAAGCTCGAACTGTACGCTACTTTGTATTAGAAATGGCAAAAACGGAGGACGCATGTCCATGTACGAGCCAGTCCGCCCCACAACAAGAGGACAGCAAAAAAAGGAGGTTACTGACTCCAGCTTTGGGCTACAATGGCAGACTCTTTGGGTAAATATCTACTATACCTGGATGAAGAGGTTTCCCTCTTGTGGTGGGTTCTTCTGAGGCCGATAGATCTGTCTGAGGGTTGAGCAAGTTTTATTTATGTCCACACAACTCTGGATTGCTTTCCGGCAATGTCTCTGGGACTTTCCAGTCCAGCGTGTCTCTATCCTGGCTCTGTACGTGTGTCTCGCTACGCTCTCCTGCATGTGTCTCTCTCTCTCCAACTCCCAACAACGTGTCTCGTTCCGGCTGCTGCTAATAAGGGCGACAGGTGATTAGATAACATGCCCCAGCTGGGCAATCTACTCACCTGCCACTGGCTTTGAGGCCGGTCCTTGCCTGCCGCAGACCAAGCCCCCCTTTCCAAACTGGGGAAACTGCAGACGCCAACAATTGGGCAAATTCCAATCGGCTTGTTTCCCGGAAGTATGAAGGAAGGTGAGATTGTTTTATAAATATCTCCGCAATGCCTCCATGGTTTGAGTTAAAATGTTCGCGACTTATGCAGATCCCTAATACACATCAGCAGGTACCAATAGCTAAGAAATGTTGGTTTTGCATAATAGGGCCCCTTTAAGAGATGCAATCCTCCGCGCATGATTTTCGCAGATCCGCATGTGCTATCAAATTTTCACATGTTTTAATACACATAAACATTTGACTTTGTCTCAAACTCTTCCAAATTTTAATTGCACTTGGCTAAAAGGTTGTTAGTATTCTGCGACAGTACAAATATTTTGAATGTAATTTTCCCTAAGGCCGTGTTTGTCCTCTCTTGTTGTTTGTTGAGATATGCCGTTTAATGAGCCTGTTAATGTTACCTGACAGCATACGGTCCCCCCCATTGTGCCTGCAGTCCTCTTTAGTCGCTTTTTACGACAGGGGGTGTACTATTGGCGCACCTAGCCCCCAGGCCTCAATGATGCAGCATACCACAGAAAAAGAGCCAGACGGGCACATTTTGTGTGGCCCTAAAGAAGATTTTGTTTGTGAACCCATTTTATCTGTTATCTCTCCAACTACCTAATGTCACAGCTCTAAAAACACACACTCAATATGTTTATATGCACTAAAAAATATATATATATAGACTTGATTTGTTTGATACTAACCACATGTAAAAACATGGTTATAAAGTCTCCTATATTTTGTATGGAAAAACTTCAATATGTTTTTTTGACTTTCAGTGAATTCTAGCTATATATTTATATATATATATATATATATATATATATATATATATATATATATATATATATATATATATATATATATATATATATATATATATATATATATATATATATATATATATATATATATATATATATATATATATATATATATTTTTTTTTTATTATACATATAAATAAAATAAATACTTGAATTTCAGTGTTCCGGAGGCTATCCAGTAGATGGCAGCATTGTCCTGTTTAACTTCTCCGTTCATGTCTGAGTATATCATTTCGGCCACTGTGTTCAATGGAAAAGTCTGTTCTACAAAATGTACAGGCAACATACATACCCTTTCCCCTTCGAACTGTCCTGGATGAACTGAAATTCTTGTTTACATTTGTTTTGGAACTTGCAAGCGTATTTCTTCATCTTGCTTGTCGACGGCGTCGCCATGTCTGTAACTTCCTCGTTCTTCTGCTTCGTCTCCTTGTTGTGTGCGCAGTTGTGCACTCTACTCTCTAAAAGCCGTAGATGTTATGACGTTATTGGGCAGGCAAGGTGTTTATATTGTGGGAAAGCGGACGTGAGAACAGGCTGTCCCCACTCAGGTCCGCATTGAGCTGGAGGGGGCGTGGCCTCTAGCTCCGGCTGAAGTTTGTCGGGAGAAAATTTCTGCCGGGAGGTAATCGGGAGAGGCCCTGAATACCGGGAGTCTCCCGCTAAAAACGGGAGGGTTGACAAGTATGCTTTAGCTTCTCCTGTCTTTAAAAACGAGTGATGCCTCTGTTTGAAACTTTAATTAAGGTTCCTTGAACGCACCACAATTAGGTGCTATGCGAAAACAGAAACTTAAAGGGGAACTGCACTTTTTTATTTTTTATTTTGTAGAGATGTCAGATAATATCGGACTGCCGATATTATCGGCCGATAAATGCCTTAAATTGTAATATCGGTAATTATCGGTATCGGGTTCAAAAAGTAAAATGTCTGACTTTTTAAAACGCAGCTGTATGGAGTGGTACACGGACGTAGGGAGAAGAACAGAGCGCCAATAAACCTTAAAGGCACTGCCTTCGCGTGCCGGCCCAATCACATAATATCTACGGTTTTTCACACACACAAGTGAATGCAAGGCATACTTGGTCAACAGCCATACATGTCACACTGAGGGTGGCCGTATAAACAACTTTAACACTGTTACAAATATGCGCCACACTGTGAACCCACACCAAACAAGAATGACAAACACATTTCGGGAGAACATCCGCACCGTAACACAACATAAACACAACAGAACAAATACCCAGAATCCTTTGCAGCACTAACTCTTCCGGGACGCTACAATATACACCCCCCGCTTCCCCCTACCCCCAAACCCCGCCCACCTCAACCTCCTCATGCTCTCTCAGGGAGAGCATGTCCCAAATTCCAAGCTGCTGTTTTGAGGCATGTTAAAAAAAAATAATGCACTTTGTGACTTCAATAATAAATATGGCAGTGCCATGTTAGCATTTTTTTCCATAACTTGGAGTTGATTTATTTTGGAAAACCTTGTTACTTTGTTTAATGCATCCAGCGGGGCATCACAACAAAATTAGGCATAATAATGTGTTAATTCCACGACTGTATATATCGGTATCGGTTGATATCGGAATCGGTAATTAAGAGTTGGACAATATCGGAATATCGGATATCGGTAAAAAAGCCATTATCTGACAACTTTAGAATTTTGCATATTGTTCACAATCATTATGAAATACAGGATGACACAGATATACATATTTTTCATGCATTTTAACTTGTAAATAAAAGTAAATTAAAAGTCTGCTTACAGCGGGACCAATGGGAGATTCTCTATTCCGCCCATAAAATCTAATACAAAATCATCCAAAAAGCACCAACAATACTCCATTTACATCTCGTGACTTGAATAGTAACCACATATTAGTGATATTGTTATTATAAGCGCTAACGCAGACAAACTATTACGTTTTAAGTGGTAAGCTGCTTCCTCGCTTCCTTGCTCGTGTAAGTTTATTCTCGATCATAAATCACGCCTCTCACCTGGATAGTAGAAGGACGAGGATGTAATCTGACAAGATGGTACACTTTGACGGACAATTCAAACGACACGAAAAGACGCTTGTTTCCACCCCTCTTTTCTGCGTGAGAACTATGTCATTTTTCATCTAAACGAGAATATAACAAGATTCTATCAGTTGGCATCCTAATGACAGCAGACCTTGTACAGTAAGTGATGTTTTATTATGTTTTTTGGCTCTCGTGAAGTCCGCAGTGAGTAATAATAAGTGATGTTGTTGGGAAAAAAAAAGCGAATGTTGTGATGCCTTTTTGAAATTAATGCTTAAAATGAGCAAAATACGTAAATATTAAAGGTTATTATAAATGTGCCCGTTACTACATTACATATATACTTACATTATGTATATAAAAACTTAATGGAGGTGTTTAGATGTTTTAGGGCTTTTATAGGTAGATTAGAGCGACTCCAATAGGCTCCCTTGTAAGCGGACTTTTAATTCAATCAATCAATCAGTGTTTATTTATATAGCCCTAAATCACAAGTGTCTCAAAGGGCTGTACAAGCCACAACGACATCCTCGGTACAGAGCCCACATAATTGTGTTTATTTAATATTTAGAATGCATTAAAAAAAGAAAAATCTATGTGTTCTTGTATTACATAAGGATTGTGATTGATAGGTAATTGTTATGGTTTTACAGAGTGGAGATGACGGCAAAGACACCAGGGGGAAGTAATGGTCAATGATTTATTATATATATCTTCAAAATATATATAATAATAAACAACACAAACTAACTATACTTAAACTAAGGAATGGAGGGTGAGACCAAAATCCAAGAGTGTGTGTGGTGTTAAACTATTTGTGTAATTAACTGTTGTATGTTACCGTGATGTTAGATGAGGAAGCAGACAAATCCAAAGGTGGCTAGGCGAAAGGGGTCCGTGATCCAAGTGAGGTCCGTGGGGCAGAGAGAGAGGCGACAAGGTCCGTGTCCAGGCAAAGGTCGAGGATCGAGGGAGGCAGTATTGATCCAGGGCAACGGAAGGAAGACACTGCGGGCACAAGGGAGAAGGCAGGGCACAAATCAAGCCGCGGAGAGAGCATAAAGCTTGTCGCTTACGGTTCACCGTCAAGAAACTAAATTCCCGCCCGGATCCTTGGGTCCACTGGTCCTTTATTCAGAACCCTCTCATCAGGTCCAGGTGCGCAGATTGCTGATCGCCCACAGCCTTGTCGTCATGTGGGCGTGACGCGGCCGTGGGCGCGTCCCGAGGTGCGGCAAGCAGAGCGCAAAGATGAGGGCAGTAATATTCCCAAAAAGTGTACTTCCCCTTTAAACACAATTTTCCCCGATGCCGTCACAAAAAAAATGCATCATATTTTTGTCTGCCTTCTGTCCTCTCATCTTGGTTCCCAAATGTTATTCCCAAGGCGTGTAAGCTTCCAAAACGTCTCAGAAAGTCTCTAAAGGCGGAATAGCACCAGGAACCTGTGAAATCATTATCTGATGCCCTTCTAGGGAATATCTGTCTGCTTTCCCATCCCTGACACAGGTTCTTACCAACGCTGCTTTTATTTGTGCCGCCTTAGGTCAGGCATCATGCTTCTCCGTGCTATCATCCGTCATGCGCGACGCTTTTACTGCCTTTTAAAAATGATTTCACAACTTGTTATTAGAGTAAATCATCCTTCCAAGAGCAATGTACGATTTGCAAAATGGCGGTGTCCTTCGGTTCAACCCGTCCTCGATCAATGCTGCAGGAGGCTGGAGAACGCTGGCAGCGACATGATAGCTGAGTGGATGTGTCGTCTCTTCTCTGCTGCTTGGCGTGAAGTAAACACCGTACTGTTGGTGCTTGTGTTGAAACATGGTGTATGTACTTGAACTGTCTACAGCACTGGTCACCAACCCGAGATCCCTAGTCTCAGCCAAAAACCCCAAATATGTTTGTATACTGTACATCAGGGGTCACCAACGCGGTGCCCGCGGGCACCAGGTAGCCCGTAAGGACCAGATGAGTAGCCCGCTGGCCTGTTCTAAAAATAGCTCAAATAGCAGCACTTACCAGTGCTGCCTCTATTTTTTAAATTGTATTTCTTTACTAGCAAGCTGGTCTCGCTTTGCTCGACATTTTTAATTCTAAGAGAGACAAAACTCAAATAGAATTTGAAAATCCAAGAAAATATTTTAAAGACTTGGTCTTCACTTGTTTAAATAAATTCATTACTTTTTTTTACTTTGCTTCTTATAACTTCCAGAAAGACAATTTTAGAGAAAAAATACAACCTTAAAAATTATTTTTAGGATTTTTAAACACATAGACCTTTTTACCTTTTAAATTCCTTCCTCTTCTTTCCTGACAATTTAAATCAATGTTCAAGTAAATTTATTTTTTTTATTGTAAAGAATAATAAATACATTTTAATTTAATTCTTCATTTTAGCTTCTGTTTTTTCGACGAAGAATATTTGTGAAATATTTATTCAAACTTATTATGATTAAAATTCAAAAAATTATTCTGGCAAATCTAGAAAATCTGTAGAATCAAATTTAAATCTTATTTCAAAGTCTTTTGAATTTCTTTTAAAAATGTTGTTCTGGAAAATCTAGAAGAAATAATGATTTGTCTTTGTTAGAAATATAGCTTGGTCCAATTTGTTATATATTCTAACAAAGTGTAGATTGGATTTTAACCTATTTAAGACATGTCATCAAAATTCTAAAATTAATCTTAATCAGGAAAAATTACTAATGATGTTCCATAAATTCTTTTTTTAATTTTTTCAAAAAAATTCAAATTAGCTAGTTTTTCTCTTCTTTTTTTCGTTTGAATTTTGAGTTTTAAAGAGTCGAAATTGAAGATAAACTATGTTTCAAAATTTAATTGTCATTTTTTTCGTGTTTTCTCCTCTTTTAAACCGTTCAATTAAGTGTAAATATCATTAATTATTAATAATAACATGGAGTTAAAGGTAAATTGAGCAAATTGGCTATTTCTGGCAATTTATTTAAGTGTGTATCAAACTGGTAGCCCTTCGCATTAAACCCCTGCTGTACATGTATACAGTCGCGATCAAAAGTGTACATACAATTGTAAAGAACATAATGTCATGGCTGTCTTGAGTTTCCAATGATTTCTACAACTCTTATTTTTTTGTGATAGAGTGATTGGAGCACATACTTGTTGGTCACACAAAACATTCATGAAGTTTGGTTCTTTTTATGAATTTATTATGGGTCTACTGAAAATGTGAGCAAATCTGCTGGGTCAAAAGTATACATACAGCAATGTTAATATTTGGTTACATGTCCCTTGGCAAGTTTCACTGCAATAAGGTGCTTTTGGTAGCCATCCACAAGCTTCTGGTTGAATTTTTGACCACTCCTCTTGACAAAATTGGTGCAGTTCAGTTAAAGGTATTGGTTTTCTGACATGGACTTGTTTCTTCAGCATTGTCCACGTGTCAGGACTTTGGGAATGCCATTCTAAAACCTTCATTCCAGCCTGATTTAGCCATTCCTTTACCACTTTTGAC